>NW_020454760.1:3793125-3844884 GCF_003342845.1 Nothoprocta perdicaria
CCCACTGTCCCGGAGCTTCCGTATGAGGATGTTATGAGAGACAGTGTCAAAAGCCTTGCTGAAGTCAAGGTAGACAACATCCACGGATCTCCCCTCGTCCAGCCAGCCTGTCATCCCATCATAAAAGGCTATGAGGTTCGTCAGACATGACTTCCCCTTGGTGAATCCATGCTGACTGCTCCTCAGCAGCTTCTTCTCCTCCATATGCCTGGAGATTCTCTCTAGGATGAACCGCTCCATCACCTAAGGTAATTGATTTTCGTAGAGGTCTCCCAGACAGTCATTTTCGTCCATTTTTTGAAAAAAAAAAAAAAAAAAAGAAAAAAGAAAGAGCATGACATCGAGTGATGGAGGAAAAAAAGCAATTAAATACCAATATTCAGCTCTGGGTTGTGTATATATTTAATACAGTATTATAGGAAAGTATTGTAAATGCTAAAGTTCTGAAAAGATATTTTCTTTCTTTTTTTATATAAATCTATGCTTGTTAAATTACATTCACATTTTCAGAAGATGAGGCTGGAGGGTTTTCTCAGTCCTGGGAAATGAATGTTACTGTACAAAAAAACCAGCTGTATTGAGCTCTAAGTAGCTGTAGTGTGAGGTTTTGCACAAAGAGGCATTCTTAACCCTTCCATATATTTATTTGACATGTTCTAGCTTTTTTTTTCTTCTCTAGGACAAATGACTTCATGCTACAGTAGCTCACATCTGAACAAATTAACAGTTCTGCCGAATTCAGCTGAATTATTCATGTGACCATTTTATGACTAAATACTGTCATCCACTTGGGACATCAGCACCAATCTACATAAAGTACCTAATAGGACCTTCAAGCAAACAGAGAAACTCTGTTACTCTGMAATCCCGTGGCTGCCGTGATGTCATGGCAGCAGGGAGATTTATGGGATCATCTACAGCTAAAAAACTTTTCACAAGGGTAGAATCATCTGAGTCCAAAAATACAACAGTCAGTCAGAGGACACTAATAATCAATATTTCCTTTCATGGTAGCAGATTCTTATCTTGGATTTTATTTGGGAAAAGACTTTAATGAATTTAAYCCTGAAGCAATTCTCCTTGAGTTTTCTCCAGCTTTTCCAGACTCACAGGACCAGGATTCCATAATGCAATTCCYGGTGACTACGGAATCGTCACCTGGAACAATGTTCATGGATAGCACCTAGCAATGTTCATGTATATTCTCAAGCACAAAATCATTCATTCCTTTGTTGTTATTCAGGAAGATATGTTTCTGTTTTCAAGAGTGTTTTCAGATGATGAAGGTACAACAAAAAGTAAYAGAATAAGCATTCCAAAGAATGGAAATATATCCCCTTTGCCATTCTGATGACAGACTGAATGAATGTCTTATTTTTCAGCTGTTCTGTGAGCCACAAAAGAGGCTCCTCTCTTTGCAGGTACAGTAAAAGTAGGCTAATCAAGGACAGTAAATAATTGCTGTAGTGCATACAAAGGAGTGTCACATTGCRTCATAGGATGATAAACAGTGTCATTCAAAAATTAATCTCTGTAATAAAGTCAAACAGTTCTGAATGTGAATTGATCTTTAAAATCATCAACTATTTGTTGATATTTAAGAGAAAATTGTGCAATTWCTTGCATTTCTATATCTGATGTTATTTTCATTTAAGCAGCAATAGTAGCATCAGCAGGATGGACATATAATTGCACTGTAAAATGAACAAATATCATAGGAAAAGGAATAGATCCGCACAAGAGAGGATTTGGTAATGAGATGCCAACACATGGTGTGAATCCTTCATAGTCTAGTGACACACTGGGGTTTAAAGGGTTTTACCAATGAGGGGCATGGATTACCAATGGATTTACCAATGAGGTCAGTCTGTTCTGAGGAAGATAGAAATTAYGTCCTGAGACACCTCACATAACTTTCTGCAGTTGCTGCTGAGGCAAATACAAGGTAGATGGAGAATATACAGAGTAATCCAACTGTTCTAGGTTATAGTGTAAGACAGTGATTTGCAATACCCATATCAACTGAGATAGAATATTGCCTAAAAYATCCAGGAGAGATGAGTCTGAAAAATGAGAATCTTGAATGCTGGGGCATTAAAGTGCACAAGGGCTGGTACTCAGTGTGGGTGCACAGACACAGACACAGACACATGTACATATTCTGTCTCTCTTACGGAAAATAGTCTTGACATTAAGTGCAATGCAACTGCACTGGATCTGTTATATAATTTCTTTCTCTTTGGATGTTTTGTGAGAATTCAGAAAATGAATCATTCAGGATGAAGGCAGGACATAAAAAACACAGCAATAAAAAAGGCAACTTGAGAGTAGCTGTAATGTACATATATAACATGTATTGTCCGTAGGTTACATATTTATATGGCTAATCTGCAGCAAAAATACTACATGTGTTGTTGTTGCTATAGTTACCGTGGTCTTGTGGGGTATATTGTATATCAATTTTGTCTTGCACTTATTTACTAGAAAAAGCAGCACTTTCATCTATTATTTATATCATTTCCTGTTTCTCTCACCGCCTCGACTACACTTTGCACTACTACTACTTCGCTTTATTTTCCCCCACTTCTTTGAAGGTGTTTTGTATAATATCATATAAGACAAACAGGAAAATGGCACAAGATAAATTTCTGCTGAAAAGTATAGAGCTATGTTGTGMTATAGGTATTCCAGGCTGTACTTTACTTGCCAATCAGTAACATAAAATTCAATATTCTCATAATGATTGTTCAATTATTTTCCATGACTGAGGGAAATGTAAGTAAACTCAAGGTTGAGATCGCATTATATGAAGTAGATAGCGCATTTGTTCTAAATAGTAATTCAGTATTTACCAATTAATTTTTCCTAGTCATAAACTCATTACAGTCCATCATGCTTATTTAATGATGATCTATTGACAGTAATGAAATTGTACTTGTTCTGATGTTGATGTCTTTGGAAGATAAAGAAGTCACAGAAAAAGCAAATGTCTCTTTCAGTTATTTGTATTTTTATAAGCTTAAAATATATTTAAATATTTTGCAAAAGGCCAATGCAGAATGCTGACTAAAACAATAATTTACAAAATGAAACCCAAATAATTGGCTACAAATAATTTTCCATATATTTCAGCACAGTGTTATAAGCATTCTGYCTTCTGGAGAATTAGCAAAGAAAAAGTAAAATGTCATGGACTTTATSATGTTTTTAAAATTGTGCTGTTCTGAGGCATATGACAGAGAAGTGRCTCTGGTAAAGTGCAGTGCGCAGGTTCTGCAGGACCAGGGTGGAGAAACATCTGGCTGCAGTTCAAAAGCCAGATGCTTGAGCAGTGCGCACTTGCAGAGGAACCTGAGAAGCGACCCTTTCTTTTCTATTTGAGCAGCTGAGAATGGCATTYCTGACCAGGCAGGTGACAGTTCTTGAGTGCATCTCTCTCTGGGCAGAGAGTTTTTGTTTTTGACAGTATGTCAGCGTGTTGTTGATTTATATATTGATTTGCCTTGATTCCTCCCAGTTTAAGGAAGAGCATATGCCTCTTATTTTATAGGTATATATTTTTAACTGCCTATATGTGCTTCTGAGAAACGCTGCTAATAATTTGTTACAGACGCACAGTGATCAGAAAAACCCTAGGCTCTAAAAGACAATTTCTCATTTGGGAGCCCTGAACTGTTGCATGTTAATGTGCTCCATAGAAACAGGTGAAAACGCGTGTGCCAGTCCCCTCTGCAGAATGTCACTCTTAAGGGTCGACAGAGGTTGCATTCTCAGACAGAGACATTTGTGCACCAACCAGATGAAAGCATGGTTATAGCATGGATGGAAATAAGTGGCCTTAATTCTGGCATGGACTGGTAATAAGAGTAGTGGAGGTGTGGCAACATGAACTTCAAATTGGTCTAGCAGTTCTGGTTAGGGTCTTTGGGGTCACACAGTTAGCAGGACTGAAGTCTATGCTATTCATCTGCAGTGTTATCAACTCAGATATTTTTATCTGCAATAAAGATTTTTAATACACAGTTTTACTTTCAGGTCACAGTGAAGTTGTCTATGTTGCCTGATCACACAASTAAATGACATTCTTGCTGTGTCCGGATATCCTTCTGAAAGTCATACCACTAAAATATCAGTTAAATTGCTTTTCTTTTCTTATTAGTGTTCCAAGATCTTGAATTTCACCTGAACTACTTCAGTACCATCACATGACAGTCTAATGTTTTTAAGCCTTCTCTAAACATAGGATGTGTTTTCACTATGGAGATATATTTAGGAATTTCTTATGAAATACACCTTTCGTTCAAACTCCATGRACACCTTGCAACACAGAACAAGACCATTTAACTTTGACAGCCACCTTCTTAAAYATGATATGTCACATCCTGCGTTCAGGCTGTACCAAGAGTTAGATTTTATGGGAGTGTTCTTCATTGCCATTGCGTCATACAGTCTTGTCCCAAGAGATTTCTTGGGAGTGTAATTACAGGAGAGGAGCCCTTGTAGAAAGAGCAACGTTGAGAGCATGGGAACAAGAGACTACCACCCCTTGTTCAACTTCCAGTCATGCCTGCACAGCCCTCTTCAAGCATGTGCTTAATCTAGGCTGCAAACACRTATTGGCATCACTTACTCATCTTGACACTAAGCTAGAAAGAGCTATGAGAGCTGCTAACCTCTTTGCAGATAGCATCTCATTTCAAATGTGAGTAATAAGTCTATATTCCCCAGAGGGAGATGTATGCTAATRGCTTGAAACTGAGAGGTGCTGAGCATTTAAAGCCTCTACTGAAGTCATCTGTGAGTATAAAAGACAACCTGACAGCTACGGATGCTTCACTCCTCCTGAGATCAGGACATAAATAAGATTCTATATTTTTCTGAAGTTAATAATGGTGCTTGCATGTCTTTTACATAAAGGAAAAAAAATAACATGCTGTCATTTAGATGACTGCTTTGTAGTGTTCAAATGTGTTGTTAACTAATATTTAATCTGTTGTATTTAGCCGTTTTTAACCAAGCAATATCAAAGGGTTGTAAACAGTCCACCCAACAGTCACGCATTGAGAAGCTCAGGATACCTGTCAAGTTATATCCAAGCTCAGCTAAATGGAATCCTACACCCCTTGCTGATGTGTAGCTACCCTTGAATGTGCTGATTAATAAATAAATAAATTAATTAATTAATTAATAAAGTTTCAGTGTGGAAAGGCTAGAGACTGCTGAACTCTAGATTTGAGGTTATGGCACGTGCACAACAGTCCTATGCTTCAGCACTTACGCTGTTCTATCTTCTTTTGCACAAATCATATCAAACATTTTACAGTGAGAGTGACAGATAAAAAGTTATTTTTGATCTTAATTGTTTTAGGTTCATAGCTTAAAATTTTACCAACAGAGTAGATAATGCCAGTAATGCTACAGTTCTTCTAACAGACCAAGCCCCATAGGAATAGAACCAAGAAGGGAAAAAGAAGACTAAAGCAGCATTGTGTTCCTTTTTCTCTCTTCTAGAACAGCCACATTCAATAAGAGGATGATGCTAGGCATATTTGCTGAGCTCAGTTAAATAATGACATGTCCTGGTTTAGTCACCACTGAGCTTTCTGCAATAGAAACCCTGCTCAGTAGAGAGCATCACTCAGTCTGAGGTACCCATGATCTCTGCTTGGCCCAAAGACCAGTGCAATCCCACAAATGGGCTCCAGAGATTTGTGTAGAGCACTAGGATATGTGCATAGAAGAAAATCAGCAAATGTCACATTGGCCCCTGTTGCTAATGTTGCTGGATTGCCTCATTGGCCTGGGAATTGATTTTACAGCACTTTGCCCTTAGAAATCATAAACCCTCACTGGTGATAGTCCTAGCAATACAAAGACTTATCAGCATAAGCTAAACAGTAATGTTTCCAACAATGCTTTTTAGCAATATTAAGATTTTGCTGCTCCTAGTGACTTCAGTGGGATTTGTGGGTACTTGGTACTTCTGTCAGTCACATTGTTTAACCTTAAATTCTCTTGCTTTTGTCTTTTTTTTTATTTTATTTTTAATATTCTTACAAGTAGTTGTATGTCTGTGTGAATTTGATAATACAAAAAAAATAGTTTTTTTTGTACTATTAGGTATTTTAAATTAAAACTTAACACTTTATTATTGCATAAGGAAGATTTAATTTTTCTTAGTCCCCCAAACTGTCAAGGAATTGTGGCTAAATGACTGAGATATCATGACTAAGAACCTAGTAAAATTTTTTGAGAACTGGAGACAAAAAYTAAGCTTCTCCGTTATTATTAAATCTGCAAAAGTAACCTCATTCCACAACTTTCATCATGGAGAAGCTTCCACAGAGGTCATCAGGAATTTTTAAGCACYAAATGCTTTTGAAAATGAAGCTATATATCTACACACCTGAAATACTGATTTATGCTCTCTATTTAGTCTCTGAGTTTGAATAATTCCATCACAAACTGTGAGGTCTTGCAGGGGACAGATGAGAGATCGCTCATTGCTGCAGTATAACTTGCAGAGAAATTAACTTTTGGGGGRAAGCAGGTCATCACACCAGTTCTCTTTATAATCAGAAATCAGTCTGACAGATGTAAAATGCCCTTTTTTAGGTGATCATTAAATGTGTAGTTTATTAAACCCAAAACATGAGAAATGTAAGTCCTAGGTTTCCGTTGTTCTCTGTGTTATGCTTTTATGAATAAAATTTCTAATGAAGTTACTAATAAAATCAGTAACTAGTATACAATTAAAAAATGAAATATAAAAAAACTATAGTGTGAATGGAATAGTACATAAGTTATAATATCACAAGGTACCAGTATGATCACCTTGTCTTGGAYCCTATACAGTCATTATTATCAAAAGTGCATCCTTTGCAAACCTCCAATTAGGAAGTGGTTTGTAACTTGGACAAAAGGCAAAAAGTGTAAGGGAGCTAAACCTTCACAGTATTTTTCCTTCAGTGGACTCTTCCCAGTTTCAGACACCTCACATTTCCTAGCCTGTTTCTATGGGCTTTTCAGGGATCCTCTATCTATATCCCCAAAGCACTTTCCAATTCCAGCTTGAGAGCTGTAGATTAAGAGATGTAGCAGAAGTCTGACAGCATCCTAAATTCATCCGTGTTTAAACTGAGCTTCCCTTGCAGGAAAAAAAGATAAATATAATCAAAAGGAGAAAACTACACAATTGAGGGGAAAAAAACAAAGGATAGAGAATTTATGGTGTTTTGTGAAACAGTTTGCGTGTTTACTTGCGTTTGCAGTTAGGAATTTGCAACTTATTTCCAGTTTTTCAGATGTGGGTCTATTTACATTTACGTCTCCTAGGATCAGACACACACCTAAACTTTGTTCCTCCACATGAACATTCATCAACTGTGACCAAATTCCCCATTAATCTTCTCTCTGCAACTTCTTAAAGGTTTACTTTAAGAYGTATCTTCCAGTTATGCTCTCCTCAGCAACTACTCTGATTTACTAATATCTTCCTTGATCTGGAGACACCAGRTCTGACCTGGTGGCACTGTCATATCATACACTAGAGCTGAGTTCAATCATGCCTTTGCCAAACATGGACATAAAGTCATCTTTACTTTTCTTACTCAATTTTCTCCTGATTCATGACAGAATTATATTAAGTCTTTTGGATACAGTGACCTTGGGAGCTCAATGAGGAGAGTTTATAATCAGATGAATATCTGCAAGATACYCTTTATTCAAGGCCATCATGTAGAGAATGTGTTTGCTTCTTTCTAAAGAGTTTTTTATTTGATGCCACTCACAAATTCTGATCAACCTCATAAGAGATGCTCTATCCTGTTTGGCAATATCTAYTGTATCCAGTATGACAGCTTTGCATCAGTGGCATATTCTTTGCAGCTAGCATGAGCCTTAAAACTCTATGTAATTTCACATTTTTTTTCAGGCCCTTGTCTTCTATCACATGGTATTGTTGTTACAGAGCTTACGTGGAAAATACCTCTCTAGTAGTAGATTAACATTAACAACGTCTCCACAAGATTCCTCACATTAATTCTCCGCCTGAAGAATTTCACAGGAGAAAGCATCTAACTAGAAAATAAGAAATTAGTATAAATTAATGAAACAGAGGGGAAGGATAAAACTAGGTCCATGGAAGAGAAATTTATTTAGGAGCCTCTGTTCGCTTCCTAATATATGCAGTCATGCAGAATGCAGGTCTGACAACAGCCTAATAAACAAGTAGGGCCAGACAGGAAAAGACAGAAAAGTGAGCATATTTACAATTTGCTTTTTCTCTTAGAACTGACTCATCTGCTTATATGAAGCAGATTTCTGACTGCAAATCTAAAAACCCCTTCACTTAGACACACTGGATTTAGGTGCAGGGGAATGCCTCACAACATCAGCTCGCAATCTTGATCTCCCTTGCAGAGGGAGAAGCAGATGCCCTTTGCTTGTTTTAGRGATGTAATGAGCTGTCCTCTTTAAGTGCCTTTCAATCTGTGCTGACTAAAATGACTGAAGTTAAAATGAAATAAATGTCCTTCAGCCATTACCCTAGCTGGAAGAGAGAGATGAACTTTAGGTTCAAAGTAACTTTCTGAGAAAAATCTTAGTGTCTCAAAGAATTAACTGGATTAGGTAGAAGTCTTTCCATTCTCTCTTATTAATTTAGGTGCCTATATTTTTTCCCCTATGTTATCCTGTTGGTACCTAAGTGATTTTTGTTCGGATTTTGTCCAGATTCTCTGGGCAATGTAACAAAGACAAGACAATTTCTTTGTCCCTGGACCATGAAATTAAGCTAAAACAGCCTGACAAAATAATATTCTTTTCTAGTAGAGCATTGTCCTTAAGCTCCTTCATTATTTTATCTCTCTATTGTACTATACAATGTTCCCTTATTTTTGAGCTGAATTTTGCCATGTGGGGCTCAGAGTACAATTTAAGTGAACCCGAGGATGTACTTTGACAATTACTGATGTTGCTCTCTGTATGACCCACCTGCTCCGTGACAGAGGATTAGTCTTATAACAATTCCTATTAAAAAAGCTAGAATGGATTGAACAGAGCGAGTGCTGCATTATTTGTGCCCATCTTTATTCTGCCCTATCTCATTTTATTTTGTCCACCCAAGGACTCCCTAAAAAGAAATGCAATTCTAAAGAAAAAGCTCAGCTTGACTGTTTTGTGGACATGTCTGGGTAGTTTTTAGTTTTCATACTGGAAAAATATCTAAGTTTCTTTTCATAGTTTTTATCCATTGAACAAAATCTAAGAAATGCAAAACTCATTTCTCCCACTTTAACTTAAAATAATAAACAATAATAAAGATTAGTCTTATTTTCTCAGAAGGTGAAATGCTGATATATGACTTCTTCTGCAGAATAAAGCTTATCTCATCAGTATAAATTTGCAGTTTTGGAAATAAGTGATTCATATGAACACTTTTTATCACATCAATGCCTAACTTTGATTGCAATAGGATCCATAATGAGTATTAACAAAATAGCTGTCATACATTTCATCTTTCATCTGAGACAAACTGAATTTTCTCTGAGAATATCCCACAAGCAACAAATATCTCAGTCAATTCCTCATGAATATACCTGTGATCTGGACTGGTTTAAGCTTGGAGAAATCTTTTGTGACTATGGAGCAATGCTGCTTATTTTTTGTAGCTTTACTGAAACCACCAAATTTTCTCTAGGATGAAAAAAAAATCAGTAACTGAGACAGTTAATCCCCACCATACAGGCAATATACCTGGAGTGGAAACCAGCATATTACATATACACCATTAATTTTCCTGCTGTCAACTCGGAAGATACCTTTACCATCAGTAGATTTGGTGTGAAGAAGTAGAGTTTTTGCAGTTCAAAGGTTATTAGTAACACCAGATACCCATAAAAAAAAAAAAAAAATGGAAAGAAAATTACTATTTCTAGATGATAGTTATTGTCTCCAACTCTATGCAGCATATTCTCTGAATTTGTCCAAGAAAACATAGAAGGAGGTAGTCACAGACAGGCCTTAGCAGGCTTCTGTTCTGCCATTAAAGCAGCAGCATCCTCCCTCTCCGTTTGCTGCTGCAGGACAGTCAGAGGTTGTTAGCTCTTGCTTTCTGTGTTTATGTTGCTTTATGCTTCCTGCCTACAAAAGCTGACACCTCTTGCTAATGCACCTGAAGTTAGTATTGCTGAAATTTTCCTACTCTGACTTATAGTGATACTATTTGTCTACCTTTTCCACTTCTTTTTCAGTAGATTTTTTCCTCTCACTTCTGATCAAAATTTCTACTCAGATGGGTCTACCTAGGGATGTTAACCTCAGTCCTGAGTTTTGACACAAAGTTCAGGCTCTCCATGTGTTCTCTTTTACTCTGAAGAGAAGGTTTTTTGGAAAATATGTGCTCCTGATATTCTCATAAACCCACATCTGGACAGTTCTTGTAGCCATTAGGTAGGAAACATGAAAGAAAAAGGTCAAAATACATCCACTTCCTCCTTCCTGGTTTTCAGCAGGAAGCATGAATGGGTCTTAGGAATTATGTTTTGAACTGCCTTACAGAAGAAAAAGATTTCAGGGAATTTACCTTTAAAAGATATGACATAAAGCAAGAAATAAGATTGTTTTGGCTTGCTTTAAGACAAAAGGTAAATCAATAAACTGACAGGAATAATACTAAATTTATTCCACGAATCAAATTTCATAGCATCGTGTATTAAAATCCAATGAGGAATAAATAAGAACTTGCCTAAAGGATTCATTTCTCTCTCTCTCTCTCTCTGGGCAAAGGGATGGGCAATGTTCCAAACCTCTTCAGCCCTGAAAGAATAGATCAGGGTTTTACTTGTAACCAACGGGCAGTGAGTCATAAAAATGACTAAACTATCATTTTCCTACTGTGAATAGAAAAAAAGCAGAAAATGCAGCCTAATATCCGTAGGTTAAAACCCTGAAAAATTAGTTAAATAAAAAATAGGTAGCACCTACAGGGCTAGACAATTTGATGTAATGCACCTACTTGCATTTTGACTACAGATAATTTTATATGTTCCCAATTTTAATGCTTGATTTTTTTTTCTTTCTATCTTCGTTTTTTACTTTGGCAGATTTGTTTTCTTGACTTGCTTTTAAAAAGATCTTGCAGCAAATTTCCTAGTATTTATGCAAGATACCGAGACAGGAGTAAATTAGAAATGATGAGAATGTGCTTTTTCTTAAGAACAGAAGAGGGAATGCAAACTGCTTTTAATTAGCATATGGTTAATTAGCAAATGGAAGCTAGAGCAACAGTGTTCCTGAAACCACCAGTTACARAATGAATAGTCCAGGTCTAAAGATAAGATTGTTCTTTGTATATGGAACTGAATCTGGAAAGCCAGGTGGGAATTACTATGCTATAAAAACTGGAAAGATTTGAGTGAGCAACACAAGAGTCAGAAAGTAAATGCTCCTGAAGAAATCATTCTCGAGAATTACATATGACCACCATTTCACAGTAGCATAAGCACAGTAGCATTTTCCTAGTTAGAACAGCAAGCAGAGCTAATATAAAGCTCACTTTTCTTAGAATCCAAAATTTTCACCACATCCTTCTGTAAATAGCAACAAAATGCTGAACAGAATAACTTCTTAGGCCATAGGATTGTAATTTCCAAAATGAATCATTTACTTAAAAAGATTTTTCCTCTTCTTCAAGCCTATATTCTGGTTATAAAGTTCATTCATGTAAGAATATCTCCATTTTCATTCATTTTAACATCTCCATGAAACAGCAAAGGAAAAGAATATCTCCATTTTCATTCATTTAAACATTTCCATGAAACAACAAAGGAAAAATTGTTCCAACCAGGGATAAGAAGGTTAACAATCTAAACATATATTTATTTCTTTAAAAATAAATATTTTTATGTCTCAATAGTGAACATCCATAAATCTATAAAACAGTAAAAGCTACTCAGTAACTTTTAACTTATATTTAGATGCCTAGCAGTAGACACCCACATTCATTATTCTTAAAACTCTAGGCCAAACACATGAAATTGTTGAATTGTCTATCTGGGATCTGGGTTTTTCTTTCCTCTGAATTTGTATAGAGCCTACAGTTAAGCAAAAAGCCACACAGAGTTTTCTCAAAACTCCAAGAAATTGTTTTAGGAAAAAGATCTGTTTTAAGTGATTTTCTAATATTGGATTATATTCTGGAATACTTTATTTCCCCAGTTGATCACAGATCTATATTTAAGGAGAGAAAATTTACCATAAAAACACCAAAGAAAACCAAATCTGTTGACTTTCAAGATTTAGTTTTATATTTTAAAGGTTCTTATAGGAAGTAAAAAATTCATGGTTTTGATCTGGATAATAAGCCTCACTCATATTGYAGAGCTTTGGCAGAAACCTGTATGAACCAGAGTATAGAAGACCAAGGTATGGGATGGGAATTTGTTGAGAATATGCATCTTCAGGAGCACAGCTGGATCAGAAAGTTCCAGCGGCAGAAGGAACTTCAGCAGAAGTGAACAGTCCAGGGAGTCTTTTAAGAAGAGAAATGTGAGGAGAGAAGAGGCATCCTTTAGAAAAAATGGAAAGGAATCTGAAGTTGAGTGTATGCGGTACAAGTCTGGTAGTATGCAGTACTTTGTGGATAGTTTATTCTCCAGAGATTCCATTGTATATTTGCAAAATAAATTCTAACAGCTGAAAAAATAGTGTAAATTCATATTCTCAGCATCACAGATAGCATTGTCATACTATTATTTCTGTAATTATACTACAACAATAATCTTACAGCATATAAAAATGCATTATCTACGTGACCATGCATAGAAAAAGCAGGACTGGTCAAGCCAAGTACAATGCAAAAGCTTCAAGATATGTTTTTCTTATTAAAGAAGTTGACCATTCAGTACGGTGAACAAATAGAAAAAGATTATCCGATAATCTTTGGAGTCACATTAGGGGCATCATGAACTCCATTTGAGCCTGAAGCAGAGGGGTATAATTTTTGAGGTGTTTCAATATCCAAGAGAACTGAGCACTGTACTGGTGAGTCACAGTTGGAGCATCAGCTTACGTTCACTTACAGTCCCTCCAAAGCCCAATCAGAAGAATTAAGGTGACTATTTCTTCACCTCTATCACGGCCCAGGCATGTGCTTGCCGGTCCAGTTCCAAACTGTGGCAGCAAGTGTCCTGACACACCATATGGGCAATCACAGGCTTACCTGTGCTGGAGTCCTTACCTCTGCCCAAATCAATGCATAAGCATAGACTCAGGCAGGCAAACTTGTCTCCTCAGCTCAGGGCAGCTTTTGCAGCTAAGTCCTTGTTCACTTTTGGGCTTTTCAGTGGTGCATGATGTCAGACACAGGAGACAATGATTGCCACATATTTGCTGCTGTCATTTCTTTCTTCTGGGAGTCGTGGAAAATACTTATTTTTAGATAATGAAAGGGTGAGAAAATACTGGATCCTGAAATTCTGATTTTATGTTTATGAAGGATAGATTCATAGCAATTCAAATAATTCTTGGTGCTAAAAACAAACCCTCTGAGACAGAGGTAAAAAAGGCTAAAAACCTTCTTACGATCTAGCTTTGTTCATCTCTGTGAACAAGTACAATACAGAAAACAAATCTTAAAATGGCTTCCCAATGTTATTTTCATTGCAATTTACATGCTGCATGGAAGTGACTATGAAAGCTATACTTCACAAGCTATATCCCTTATTTCAAGCATATAGCATAAGAACTCACAAACACTCCTTTGACTTTTGAAATGCTAAGGATAGTGACAATCAGACTGCTAAGATAAAAAAAAGATGGTTTGGTTTTATTTTTCTCATCAAGCTGTTTTCTTCTCGCATGTGCAAAACCTAGCTTCAGGTCTCCAAGCAGCTACATTTTTCCTTCAAATACTTATGTATTTTCAATGTTTCAAGAGTCACTGAGTATCTAGGCTAACAAAGAGAAATAAAGAAGTCATCATTTGCAAAGAGATTACAGCCAGGTATCTGTAAAACAGAAAGAAGCAATACTATTTGTTATTCAAAACTGCATGTGAGTACTGTGTATATATATCAAAATCAATTTCTACACAAGATTCATATATGCTATTGCACACTTACTACCCTACTGAAAGCATTAAGCAAAGTCAAGCAAATATAGTTTTGTTTAGTTTTCCCAAATATATATGTAGCATGATATCGGAGGTTTTCCTCTTGAAAAAATCCTTTCTCATTTTCTATACAACTTCCCATTTTTGGAAAAAGCAAAGTAGTGATGACTCAGAAAAACAACTCTCCTCCACAGTCTGAAGTCAAAAAGGATTTTGGAGGAAGAAATGCAGAGTAAAATGAAAAAGTTTGCTGTTGTTACCAAATCATGCCAGATAATAAAAAYAGAAGTCAGCTGGGAAGAACTGAGAAAGATTCACGTTTTATTAGGTGACTGAGCAATACAATGAGGATGCACAAGAGGAAAAGTACTTCTAAGTACACAAAGCTAATGGTCTCTGTATTACGCTTCAGAAAAAAAAAAAAGTTAATATATTTCAACTCTTACAGATTAACTGTAACAGTGAAAATATCAGATCAATATAAAGTAATAATCAGAAGAAAATGAGGAAGATGGAAAAAAACAAGAAAGTGAAGAACAGAAAAGCCTCTCCAGAAATGGATATTATGTAACTGGAAATGGATATTACACAACTAGAAGATTCAAGAGGAGAGTTGCAAGGGTAAACAACCATGGGTATTCAACTCTTACAATTTCTACAGGTACCAGCAGTTCACTCCTGGAGACRCAGTGCTGGAGAGAGAATTACAGTGGTTTGCTGCAACCCCTGCAGTGTGCATATACCCTTGGTTCTTGACAAAATCTTTTCTTGCACCAAAGGAGTTATTTCGGCCTTTTTAGACAACAAYCTCATGCCTGCAGTCCCAAACTATCAGAGAAAACTCAGCTACTTTCCTAGCAGAGTGCACGTCACCTTAAAAAACTTTTCAGGAGTATTTTCAAAGAATTTCGGAATAGTAGCAAATTTGGGTTGAAAGAATTCTCCAATATAATTAAAGATGAGATTGTACAAAACTTCCAACTAAGCATTTCCAGGTGTGGCAAAGTCATAAGCTGTGAAGGCAGGTTTGCAAAATAAGATACTGCAAATAACTTGATATATCATGTGTACTCTCAGTCTCTCAGTTGTATCTTTCAGATTAGGATCTACAAAATTATCTACTGATACTATATTTCTGCTATTATCAGCAGCCACTGATTGGCATCTTAGATAGCCAGTAAGATGCGTCTGTTATCAACAGGAAAAGACAGGTCCATTTCATGAACTAATTTAGGTGGCTTGTATTTCCACCTATAGGAACCTTTTTTTTTTTTTTTTTTTTTTTTTCCCCTAAATATATCAGGAAAGGGAATATGTCTTTGGTAGGTCTCTAACTTGGGCTGGTGGGGCTGCCTCTGCGCTTGACCAAGCTTCTGATTCCACAAGAGCTCAGGACTTCTTGCTACACCAGAAAGGCCCTGGGATTTCCAGACTATGGGTTCAGGGCACAACTACAGGGCTGTAACTTTGCAACAGGACATGAGGCTGTTGGGTCCCAGGCTGCAGCAGCCCTAAAGGCAGCACCAGCAGGGAAATTGGCTGCTGTTCCCAGCTGGAGTTACCAGGGCTCCCTCTTCCCCTTTCCTGGAGTTCCAGGCAAGAGGTWTTTTAAATCATTCTGTCTTGCAGCAAAGGATCTTTGGGCTTGACTTTACGCAGTGCCAAGCTTTACCCAGTAATTAGAATTACTGAACTTGGCAAGAATATCAGTTTTGTTTTGCAGCTGCAGTGTCTGGGAAGCATCCAGATCATGAGAATAATAAGAACATATATATTTTTAATGTTTAATTCCAATTCTGATTGAAATAGCATTTATATATCCCCATAAGTCACTAAACTAGATTTTTATTCATCTTCAATGTGAAGTTGTAAAGTTTTGAGAGAATAGGTTTTGCTGTGGAGAAGGATACAGTTACTTGCATGCCTGACACCTTGGTAAGTACTCCAGTGTTTTAGCCTAATCTTCCACTGAAACTGAATTTGAGAAAAATGTCAGGCTAAGAATTAGAAGAGCTGAGGCTTTGCAAATAGCAAACACTATTATGGAGGTAGCAACCTCCAGCAGAATAGCCARGCTGACAGCTGGGGATGATAATGTCTTAAACTACTGCAACAAGATTTGCTCATATGTCAAAGACCCTAGTGAATCCAAATAACTGGCTAGCTGGGAATAAGTCACCCTTCACAGCACTGTAGCATTTAGTTTCACCAGCTGAGACCCAAGCTGCAAGCTATATTTCCACTGTGTAATACCATTCCCTGAAGCTATCAATCCTGAGTGTCATACAAACAGCTACAGTGTTAAAGGAAAATATTTACGGCAGCCCAAGTGAGGGTTGGTAGTGATGGAGAAGGGGCTGGCAAGCAGCAGCGCAGCGGGGGCACGTGTTTCCCTTCCTTGCTCAGCTCTTAGAAGCACGAGGCAGCTGCAGAGAGCTGGGGATGCTCCTATTTATTTTTGATGCTGGCAATCAGGATATTTTATGGAAAAGTTAGGGCATCAAAGAGCTGTTTTTCTCAAGTCCAGAATCTTGCTTAGTGAGCAAGGATATTGGCCCTACATTAGCCCTAACTGAGACAACTCAAAGACAGCCAAGTGTAGYTGTGGCTCTCCAACCTATTCCCTTCCCACTCCTAGCTACATCAGTTGATTAAAAGTAGCAGTTGTGGTCATTCAGATGTGTAATATCATTGCAGAATTTAACACCAAAGTACTCCTTTACCCTATGTCTTTTGCTATATCTTACTTCTCCCTGGACTTCAAAAATCATGCTTAAATCTCTATTTCCATAAGCATCTGCAAAACTCTAGAAAGTGTTGTGTATTCATAAAAGACATGGCCATAAGTCAAAAACTGGCAGTTTCCAAAACACAGTTATTCCATTTAATATGTGTTCTTGGTAATGTTAATATATTAAAAAAAAAAAAAAAGTGAAACAAAAGCTAATAGTTTTACATTACCAAAACTATTATTTCATCTGTTATTTTAGTTCTTGGTACAACTGATAGGAAGAACTCAGTGTGAGTTATTCTACATTGACATCCACACAAAGGAGATCAGAATTTATCTTGCAACAGTACCTTTAGCAGTATGATCTTATTTATCCTCTTTAAATCTATGGAGGAACGGTGAGTTAAAAAGAAAGGGCTTTTAGCAATAAAATTCTTTAAAGCATTTTAATTGTAAGAATGCATTTAGCTGACAGGTTTCCTAGACAGTCAATTAAAATATCAAGTGACTTTGTCACATGTCTCTGCTCTGGGAACAAAACAAGTGATCAGATCTGATAGACAGAGGTACATTACAATAACATTTTTATACACATTACAGTCATCAAATAGATATTTAGACACTGCAGATGACCACAACTTGGGTTCCTGAAGTTATCCACTATCTTCTTAAGTCTTAGAGGATATTATATATCAGAATTAACACTGTCAAAGCTAAATGTCAGAAGTTAGACTCTTGAATTTGCATATTTATACATGCTATACATGCTAATACTGGTTTTGCTATAGTGAGAGATTTTTTTTCAGGTGGGGTATTTATAAGAAGGACACAGAATTCCATAAATGTAGAATTTTGTTGCAAACTTAAGCAGTCAAGATCTTAATGCAAAAGCGATAAATAGCGTTTCATAAATTGTTGCATATTTTTGTATACTTATAATAGAAGTAGGAAGCTTGTTAAAGAAGTCCTCTGAATATTCAATCAGGCAACAATGAAACATATGGAGGGCATTGCTGGCAAGTTATGGTTTCTTGATTTTACTTTTTTTTCTGTAGTAAGAAAAAATCAAGAAAGACAAATGAGGATAAGTGCAAAAAGAATTATTTAGTTATTTTTACAGACATCTCAAGTAGCAATGAATYTTCAGGTCCAAAATCAATATTGCTACAATTCTGAAATGGATAAATTACAATGTAGCTTATCTGTTGTTCAAAATTTAAAATACCTATTCTTATATAGTCATTGCTTGAAATATTAATACTATAGCTTTTAATTTCTCTGATTTATTCTAATGTAAAAGATAAAACATTTCTATGACACCAACTAGCTGAAATAAGAATCAAAACCAATGTGGCCAATGCCTGTGTGCTACAATGCCTGTGTGCTAGGCTACAACTAGCAATGATTTGAGAAGAAACACCATACCTTTCAGGATATGCTTCTCTCATCTCCTCAGACATTTCATGCATCTCCTCATAATTAAGAGATTCAATGCCACAGTTTTCTTTGGCTTCCAAAATGTGTCCAATGCAGCTAAGGAAATTAGTCATTGGGCAACATATAGTCAGAGAAGCACTTACATAAGTCCCGTGTCCATGAACGGGCAACAYAGCTACAAACAAATTTTCCTACCAGTAAATGAAAATAATGTCAAGTTTGTGATGGGTATGGGGGAGGAATTAAGCATTCATATACACTTACGGGATCTTACATTAACTCCTATGCTCTTCTATGTCATTTCAGTCAATTAAGCAAGGACCTCTGSTCAGCACTCAATTCCAGATATAAAGCAAATATGATGTTATGTATGCATAAGAAACAGAACTATCAACCTTATGARGAATATAGTAATTATTTTATATACAACAAAAATATAGCCTTTCTATTATTTTTATCTGGAATGATGCATAGCCTATGCATAAAAAAGAACCAAACAAGGCTTAGAGGAGACTGATAAGAACAATAAAGTGAGAAAAAGTCTGAAAAAACTAAGGTGGCTACCAGAACATTTTTAATAAGTAAGCCTCTMTTTCCTAATGCAAAAGAAACAGGATAATCCAAGTTAAAAAATATATAGTTTATCACTCAGCACAGGTGCAGACAAATAGAGGAACTCATCACACACRAAGTCATTTTGTCCTAGAAAGGATAAAGACTCAAAAAGTGATTGAAAATTTTACATGAGTACCAGGAGTTACTGCAATCTTCTGTGAGAAGGGAGTCAAACTACTACATCAGGACCTAATCCTTTCTAATCACCTCCAACTCAGAAGAGGCCAGAATTATATTTAACCTCTATGGGATAAGCAATTCCATATCTATCTGGAATAAGACTAAAACATAATAAAGAGGACCTAATAAGGGACCTAATAAGGTCCCAAGTTGGAATGAATATACTGTTTTTCCTGTCATGTCATACAGAATGAGGTGTACTCACTTTTTTCTTTTTTTTTTTTTTTTTCAGGGCTGTTTGAAAAAATGTTTGAAACTTACATCTGGCAGGGTTGGCCAAGAGGCAAAAAATGTACTAATAGATTTTTCTGTCTCCAAAAAGATTTTTTTTCTTCTGGGAAAACATAAGCTCTGTGCATTATATCAACAAGTAAAAGGTGAATTTCAAAATTTAGCTATTCTAAAACAGATTTAAAAATCATCTGTTTTCACGTACCCCTCCAAATGGGGAAAAGAAATAATAGTTCAAATTCAAATAAAAGAAATTCCTAGTTGAATCTAAGCAGGAAACTGCTAGACAGTCTGCTGGGACTCATACCCTGAACATACATATGATCAGAAAGAAGGACACGTTGGCTGCCTGCATTCATGTCTATGTTTTCAGATGGCACTGAGTCTGTTCCCATATTGATCTGACTTTTTTCTGTGAGGATCCGTGCCAAGGTGTGTTGGGTTTAGATGGGCAGCTTGCATAAATAACATTGCCGATGTCATACCATTCACAGAAAGTCCTTTATATGTGCCAAAAAAATCATAACACCAGTTGGCATCATATTTTGTAGAAAGAATAGTCTGCTTTAGGAAATGAAAGGCAAGATATACCATGCTGCACAGCAGTAATTACATGGAATTGCTGGATTCAGTCATGTGTCCAAACACACAAGTTTCCATAAAATGGCCCCAGCTTGCCTTAAATAGCTGACTCACCGTCTTCCAAACCCAGGGCAATCTTTAGGTCCTCAGAGGTATTCTCAGAGGTATTTAGCATCTCAGTTGGATTAAGRTGTTTAAATCTGTGACAGTGCTGTACTGTTAAGGCCATGCAGCCATGCAGCTCCAGGGAAATATATATTTCCTGCATATTTGGGTGCAGTGCAAGAGACACATGGAAAGGAAATGAAGCCTGAGGCAATGGCTTTGCTRCACTTTCTCAGTCAGCTGGATGGATGTGCTATTCCATCATTGGCCTCTGTGAAAATTCCCTTTACATTTGAGGTCCGGCTTTGCCAAAAACAGAATCAGGTAATCCCCCTTACACTAGTTGAGCTGATTCCAGTCCTGTTAGGAAAGTTATTAAAAGAACACTGCCAAAATAAGGCCTTTACTCCAGGACAGGCAGCTGAAAAGGAAGCTGAGGAGCAAGAAGAAGCAAATTGGAGGGTTTTACCAGGGAGCTGAAGACGGAAAGTTGCCCTGTGGAGGAGCGAGAGAAGAAGGAGAATTTCAGTTCTTCTGCTTAAACTGAATTTTTAGCAGGAAATAGTTCATTATCTGCTTTTTAACAGTTTGGAATTTATATCTTAAGTGCTTTACTGAAGGATTTATGGGAGAGAAAATTCCACTTTTACTATAAAACTATGAAAGACAACCTCTGAATCACAGGGAGTTGTCACATCCTTGTCATTATACTCTTACAATATCAAATTTTGTGTGTATATTCATTTTTTTTCTGTGGTAATTAATAGCCATTCTGACATTTTGATTTCCATTTTCACTCATCTCACTTTCTTTGGGATCAAATGAGCTGAAGCTGCAATTCCCTCTCTAAGGTTGAGGAAGGACAGAAACTGATGTCATGTAACCTCCAGTTTCCCTCTGTTATTCGGGATATTAGCAGTTGTTATTGATTCTCACTACAGTTGTACTAACTTTTCCATCCTCATCTTGCCTTCTGCAGAAATCTCCCAATTTGTCTTTTTATAGAGAACTTAGAGAACAGGTACCGAATCTTTCCCTCATTTGGACAAGTATTTGTTCATGCCAGAGTTAAAATACATCTAGTTCTCACAATTTTTCATTGTGATCAGGTTTAGAACAACAACTGTTCACAAACAAAACTAAATATTAGGCTTTGAACTCACTGAAAGATTCACTACTAGCCTGGTGGGAATGGGATCCTTCTGTATCTCAAAGTCATGTTCCCCATATCTCACTGKCTATTTGCACTCTCAATTTTCCAGATATTCCACAGACTGTTTTTGTATTCTATGGAATTTGAAGTTGCTAAAATCAGAGTTTTATAATGAAATCAATACTAAAATCTTCATAGCAGCAATTCTTACTAACATTTTTGTTATTTAAATGAACTTTTAATTATAATAACTSCTTCAATACAACATTAAGAGTCTAAGTATTAAACACAGTTTTGGGGCAATGATGGGAAGAAGGCTTTATTTTATTAGAGAAGGTTATGTTAACTTCTGGATATAGTTTTTGACTACAGCATAGCTCGCTTTTCATGCTTAATAAATTATATCTCTTCAACAATGTTTGAGGAAGTAAGAGCCATTGATCTACAAAGAACATAAACATTTGGATTGCTCATGGTCAGTTGAGCATAAGCAGTAGGATAGAGCTGAAATTTCTCTGGACTGAGCCTGAGGTGAATGAATTAAAATGCCTTATCTATACACAGGTAATTGTGCTWTTTATTTAAATACAGGTTAAGTTGTCCTATTTTTGATAATTAATTTTTATTAGAGAAGTAAACCCATTTTTCAGAGAGCACTGCAATTAGTATGGCTGACAGCTGTTTTGTCTGTCTCCAAACCTTTGTACTGACATGTGATGTCTATCTTAGAGACACGCTTATTGTAGCATATGATTTATGTGGGCTTACTTTGCATTTAATTGCTATGACACATCACAATCAAAATCAAAAACCCAAACTTTAATCAGTCCCAACAATATTCATGCTTGAAAAAAAAAGCATTTCCCTAATATTTGTGTAGAGAAGGAACTACACAGACACTTGTAAGTGCAATCCAAATTAATACGGCTGCTAGATTTGCTAAATTGCCATTTGAATTTTGCATGATAGCTAAAACACAACCTCCTCTGTGCTCTCAGCAATGGGCCTGCTGTTATTCTGAAGGTGGGAGGCACCTTAAAGTTAATGGTGCTGCCAGTAGCTGTATATCATTACTGGTGACAGCCCCGTTCAATCCCACAGGGATTTGTCGTCAGGCTGAGCCAGGCTCAGATACTGGCATATCGCTACTGTGCGATGCCTCCAGCTGATTTGACTTCTGGATAGCTGGAACCGCACACTGTCATCCCAGGCTTTTCTTTATTTAACTTGCCTAAAATGGACCCAGTTAGGCCTGGGCTGTGTGGGTGACCTCCCGAGAAGTGCAGTGTTTAGGCAAAGGGAGCACATCTTCCCCAGCAAAGTCAGAGGGGCTCAGCAGCATTTCTCTCCGCAGAAAATAATCATAGAAGCTAGAATAAGAGAAACAGCTCCATKAACTGCAGAGTGAATTGGGAGGAAGTCATTAAAAAATAAACTGCTTCTTTACAGTCAGTGAGAAGTCTGATAATAGTAATAACCTCTAGCCATATTATGAAACACATGTTTAATTAACAAATATGACAATATAACAAAAATAACAAATAGACRTTAAGGCTGGTTTGATTCATGGATGAAACACAGAACAGATGATGAAACAGAGCCAGAAGATGAATTAATATCTACATGGCAAAATCAGTGTTTCAGTTTTAAGATTAATATTTGGAGTGGAGCTTTTCCCAGGTAAAGATATACTTGAGAAATCTGAAACTGATGGATTTATTTGCAACAGTAGTTGACTCAATAAAGCAGGTAATATGTAAGTATCTGGAATGAGTAAGGTAATRTGTGTTTGTCAAAAGCAAAGCTGCTCAGTACAAATGAATCTCTTTCAGAGATATAAAACAAGCAGATAAAATACAATTGAACTGAAGTATATTTGACTTTAACAAAACATTTGATGAGTTTTCACAAAACAGTAATGAGAAAAAAGAAAAATACAAATTGGACTGTAGACTAGAATTTAGATATCCAGTGGAAGAGAAATAAATAAAAAAAAAAAATTATCTGGAAAGAAAATATTTTTGAGTTGAGAACTCACATTTCACATTGAGAAGGATGTAAATTAAGATAATTAAAGTATGTCTCAGTTTTGCAGCCTGAAAATGAGTTCAATATCAGTGCTTTAAAGTTGTGTGTGAATTGATTTCTAAAGATCAATTTATTTGACAGAAGTGTTTATATTCACTTTTTTCAGAGAGGATAAAACCAGCTGCACAGACCAAGAGAGTTTTGTAGGGAGGATACGTGGCTAGATATAATAGAGTTCTGTGCTATCAATGAGCTAAAATTTTTAATTCAACTTCTTTGAAGTTAATCAGAGACTTGTCATTGGCTGCAGCAAGACTAGATTTTTTCTAAATGTCTTTTGACCTCTTGTCATTTAACATCTGAATATCACACATAAGTGGAAGCATCTCTGAAAGGGTAATGTGACTATTAAGAAAGGAATAAAGCACAGGGAACAATTAAAAGATAACTTGTACAATCCTCATCTGTGTTAATGAGGCTGATATGTCTAATGTATGTTGATGACATGTATTAGGTCTATTGGAGTAAGAAAGAAATAAGTCTTAGAACAAGGGCTGCCCTTTATAAAGATTATGTGATCTAATCCTAGAACAGCTTCCCATCAGGAAAAGGAGTCTATGAGATTTCTGCTTCCAGAAGTCTATTCAGACTGCTGTAAAGTAGGATCAGCAGTGGGTCAGCTTAAAATTAATTTCCTTCAGCACTGTGTGTGTATTTCCTATGCTATATTGAACCTTACAACACATGGCTATTTTGTCTGTAAGATTGTTAAAGAAAGAGTTGCTATATATGGGGGTTTTTTTTTAATAATAGGAAAAGTTTGGTTTTATACATACATAAAAAAAAATAGCTCTGGCTTTTTAAAATTGCCCTTGGGCAGGAGCCAGATATGGAACATTTCCATGAAGAAGATGGCATTTYGGGAAATGGACTTAGCAGTTGCAGAATGCTGCAGTAGAGACTGTCATTCAGGCTTAACAGTAACAATTGGGTGTCACAAAATTTAAACAACTAGGGATTCTAATTTGTCTCATTTTTATATTTTGATGCAGTATTATTCAGATAGAAAAAAGTCTGGACTGCAATATGAAAAAGAAAAGTTGCCTCCACAGTGTGTGGGCTCCCATATCTGAATGTACCAACTGGAAATGGCAGCTAAATCAGATTTGAGCCACATTAGGAAGTTTACCTCTGTACATAGGTTTGAATCAAACTAGTTTGAGGTCAACTTCAGACAGCACACCATGTTTCTTCCTGGCTGGACAGGAAAAAAAAGATTACATTATARCTGTTAATATTAGTCATGCTTGCCTAAAATGAATTTGAACTTCAGCCTTACAGTTATATAGGATCTTTAGAGTGATATTTCCCTAGGAAAGCAAAAATTTCAGGAGTGATTTAGCATTTGTCATTTATTCTTTATCTCTAAATTGCTCTCTTTTTTCCTTTTTATTTTATTTTTTTTTYCCCCAGAATGACAATTCATCAAAGTCATAAGAAACAGCAGGAGGTAGAAAATAGTAACAGCTACTAAATAGAGGCTGAATTCACTAACTGCTTTTGCTGCAACCTGCAGACACAGCAATGAGAATGGATTCTGAGTGTAGCTGGCCAGCAGGGAAATTTTCATGGCATGGAATACAAGCAACTGCCTCCTGCAAGTCATCTTTGTCAGGTGCCAAAAGAAACAAGGAAGCTGGAAAGAGAATCGGGTATAGACTTGCAAGATTTCTACTCTCTTGGGCATGATTTTTATTGCCTTCAACTGGAAAGTTGAGCTAGACTGGTGCTCCAGTTACTCTAATCAGGTTGTCTGGAATGAGTTACTTACCCTACCCTGGCTCTGCAACAGGCCATTAAATCTCGTGAAAAAAAAAAAAAAAATCTCCTTACAATTAAGATTTTTATATAATGTGCTCATTAAATTTGAAATAAAAATGACACTCACAAAAAATCAATTGCCTTCACTCTTGATCAGGAAACCCTGCCTACTTACCAGGAAAATGATATGCAGTGTCTACAGAAAGTCTACTTTACTGGAAAAAAAAATTCCTCTGCTAAAAATCCTGACTCTGTTCTTTCTGTCCACTGTCTGTCTCAGAAAACCCTGAATAGATGTCTAAGCTTCAACCTTTTCAACAGGAGTAAAGTGTGGATATAAATAACAGACATTGACTTGGCGAATTATAATCAAGAGAGTGATGGTCTAGAAAAAAAAAAAAAAAGTGGAATAATTTTGCATAAGAAAACTATTTTCCAGCAGAAGATTTAAAATAATAGGAGAACTTCTGCTGATGACACTTGATTGCTACTGAAYGTATTGTGTATTTGTTGAAAGAGAACAAGCGTGTGCGAATGAGTCAGTTTCAGCCTCCTGATGGTGATGCCTTTTAGTGGATTTTTTCCACTAAAGGTTKGAAGGTGAGATGATTTTGTATGTARTCAGCCAATGTAAAATTCCATTTTATTTCCCTGATCCTCATATCAGATACCAAGCACTGGGGAAAAAAAAATATTATTTTAAGAGTAAGTTTGAAGATGGAAGAAGAGAAGGAAGAGCTACAGTACATGAGAGATAAAGAAGGACTAAAAGAAGCTTTAACACTTAGCCCAGGCCTGTATGTATACAATTATAGGTGGGGGATAAGTGGAGAAGCGAGGTACCATCTCCATTCACTATAAAGGCAGTATGGTTTCGTTGGGAAATTTCCTCATGGATGCGCTATACAGCTAGAAAGGCAGCTTGAAAGTTAGAAAGGAAGAGAAGGAAACTCTGGGTACTGAAAGAGAGTGGCAGAGAGTGACTGGGAAATAAGCATACTTCATATGCAATTATTAGCTAGGGTTTTGTTACAGAACGTAAACGCTTCAAAAACTTCCTAGTGAAATATGTAGGATGATAAGGTATCTAAATCCCATATCCAGTACACATAAAGGAAAAGTAGACGTTTTTCTGCTACAAGTTTTCAGCTGATTACTAAAGCACATTAGGGGACAAGTTTTCAAACCTGTGCTTAGAGAAGTTTAGCCGTATGATTTCCATTTAACGTTAGTAACAGTTGCTCACTTAAGTCTCAGAGAATTGCTTTGAAAATGTACCATTTGCTACTTTGGAGGTTGAAAGATACAATTGTTATCCCTTCTTTGAAAAGTCTTACATTGATTTAGGAGACTTTTCCCCYTTTGCTCTGTATTTCATGATTTGTACCAAAAACTCTGTACTTGTTACAGTTTTTTTTTTATTTCCTTATATGTATTTGCATAGTACAGATCTCTTTTACTGAGTTTTCAGAGTTATTATTCTCTCCAATCATGGTCAAACACATTTTTTTGTTTCTGTTTTTTTCCTAACTTTAGTKTATGGATGCTAGTTTTGCTTTGCTCCAACGCAAATCTCTATACTTATTCCTTAAATGACTATCCATACTGCTGGAATAATGCTGTTCATACATTTGAATTGAATTGAGTTTGAATTATTAAAGCTTAGTCATCATTTTCATTATCAACTACACAATAAGTGGGCAACTACCAAATAAAACAAGATAACATCTTAATATAAAGYTTAGAGTGACATAAAAAAAAAGTGAAATTGAAATAATCCACACAAAGATAGAATTAAGGGACTTTTATTCTCATCTACTTTCCTTCAAACTGCTTTTGCAACAAATAAGATGTATTTCTGCAGAATTTTCAAGCCTATCATATAAATAAGAATTATAATGCTCCTTTGTATTGTCCCTATACATTTAAAATTAATGGTAAAAATTCACTGCAGTCATCTGCTGGTTGTAGAGAAGATAATATAAAACCATAATACCCCAATTATTCCACTAAGGATACTACTAATGAGGATATTTCCATAATATAAGAGATGGCAAACTTAACAAATAACCAGAGCTAGGTTTAGTTTGGTCATGTATAAGCAGGGTGAAAAATTATCAAGCATTTGTCATTTTTTTAAAAGTTTCAATTTAAACTTAATGTAAGAATATTTCATGTTACAATTGCAAGACTCTAATTACAGTTAACATCCTTTGGCTTGGTATATATACCATAGCCTGTTGAGACTTATTTTTATGCAAGGAGACCTATAAGGATAGGTTAGTTCATGCCCATACTTAATTTTGGTTTTGTTTTGCTTCTTCAACCTATCATAATGTGAAAGTTTATCAAACTCTAATCATCACTTTGTACCACTGGTAAAAGTCACAGAAATGAAGGTGGAACCCATTGCTCTTTCTGTGAAAAAAACCTGCATTTTTTCAATGTAAATGACTAAGTACAACAAATTTGATAATAATATATTTCAAGATCCAACTGCTTCTTGAAAAGACTGGGTTTAATGATCTCATAATGATTAYTTACAACTTCAATTTCAAAAGTAACTGAGACTCTAACTAGTATCCATTTATCTGAGATCTAGTAGGAGATAGGCATTTTAAAAGTCTAGGCTGTAAATGAAAAATTTATGTTGTCCTCTATTTCTCAAGGTATCCAGCCCTCACAACAGCCCCATATAAGAAAAAGACACTCTGAAGATCAGTGATGCACAATAAAAATATATTCTTACTGGGCTCTGGAGCTCTCCAGGTCAACCTAGACCCATCAGTCTAGGTTGGACCACACTACACCTTGCAGAGATACCATTTGGGGTATCTAGTCCTCCTTTCACTCATCTTACAAATATCTTCACCCTGAAAAAAGATCCACCTTTAGAGAGATAGTTACATGATATACATAAAATTCTTGATTTCTTTCTCAGCCATCCTATAAAGTTAGACAATTGGGGCTTTGGGAAAGTGCTGATTTGCATGCAGGATTCTTAAAACTGAAGCCTAAGCAACTTACCAAAGTCACACTTAGCACAGATTAGCTAGCTCTCTCACAGAGCTATCTAGTGCCATTACAAGCTACTTACTATGCCCAAAACATCTCAGCAGGCAGGCAGTGATGATGCAGAACCTGCARGAGACCTCTGCTCTTCTGCATCAACAGCTGGAGACCATGATATAAAATGGCAATGGTCTGTGTTCACGCATCTGAAACTCCGCCCGAAAGCCCATGACAGAATGAGTGCTTGACCACAGACTTCCTGAGTATCAGATTAATTTCTTAATCATTGAGACATCCTTCCTTGTCATTTTTAGAAATTATCAAGAAAAGTGAGTGATTAATTTGTTCTTTAGTGTTTTCTATAATACCACTAAATRAGTAAGTTTAAAAATACCTGTAGGAGTTATAGTAAAGACCCAAAAGGCCCAAAGACTACTTCAGGTTCCATAGCTGTCTCTTCATGTCAACCATTTGACCACAGGAGGCCTTGTTTGTCAATTTAAGTGCTTAACGAAAATTATTTGGTAGCAGAACCTGCCTACTAAGAGAGAAACGGACTTTCTAGCACATTTAAATGCATCCTGTTATTTAYGTGCTTCAGACTTTCCACCAAAAGGAAACATAGCATTTATGTGCTGAAAGCATTTCAAATCCCTTGATTTCTGCTGAGCCTCAGTAATTCCAAGTACTCCTTTGTGAAGAAAACTTTTTTAAACTTTCACAAATTCTCATCTTGTATCAAGGTAAGTAAAACATTTTAACCTGCAGGTTGCAGTSTGCATGAAAATGAAGAAATAACACTTAAGAATAAAACAGCAGCGGGTAGTGTGAATTTGATTGCAACGAGAATCAGCAYCATCCTTGCTTATCACTAATTTCTATCTTTCCCTCGGTGTGTCAATGATTAGTATAAGCACTACAAGAGCAGTACAGAGATATAGAAAGACAGAGGCATGTATACATCAAATCCATATAATTCAGGTGTAAAACGGGTTAGGTTTCAGCTGTTCAGTAGTCTACTGAAAAAAAAAAAGATCTCAGTTATCAAAATTGTTTTCATGACTGTGTGACAAATATGCATTCCAAGCAGGTTATTCACTAGGTGTGAATAACCTAATACTGTTATATAAACTCTTCAGTATATACTTAAGAATAATGTATACAGTTATATAAATCTGGATCTTTTTATGTGACCCGTGGAAAAATAAGAGAGCTAGATTTGTCACATAGCTTGACAAACTCTGATGTGAGGATGTCGTTTCTGATTTAGCAATGCACTTAGATACRTACATAAACTCTCACATCCTCAAGTCTCATTAATTTCTAAGTTAAGCATATACTTAAATTATTATGCCATCAAAAGCAACACTACATTTCTCTTGAAATAACAAATGGGAATTCAATGTGCCAACTTGCATGGGGTTTTAGTTGCATTTTCTTGGTTCGGTTAATTACTCTAGCTGAGTTTAAACCTGGCAGCTCCAGTTCCTATGGAAAGAAAAAAGGGAGTGACTCAGTCCTCTGCTGAAAGATACTTGACTTACCTTGAGCTTTGCAAGCTTCAGTACAGACAGTTCAGACRAAAATAATAGCATGGCTGTGCTGCTCTGCACAACAGGAACAGCAGAAAAAGAGGTTTAATACTTCAGATGATAAAAACATGCATATGCAAGAAATCAGGGAGCCTACGGTGATTTATAACAGCTGAAGATATTCCCAATATTCTCTCTTGTGCATCTTGAAAAAAAATAAAGTATGTACAAATAAATATTTAGCAAAAGCAGAAATATCACAGAAAACATTAATAACGTAAGGGCTATTAAAATGTTTTAGCAACATTGGCTTGCATGARCAGAATTGCTCTCTTGACAAAAAAAACGCAAATATAGATCGCTGCTGTTTGCAACCAGATTTAAAGACAGACACAATGATTATATTGCTATCCATTTTCAATTGCGGTAATGGCTTGAATAATTGTAATAACCACATATATAAATATAGGCACAAAAACTCATGYACTTTTATATATGGGTTAGGATCTGTATTTAATGAAAACCGTATGGAGAACATTGTTCAAAGATTTATTTTAAAGGCAACATTTCTAAGCTACACAATAAGGCAATTCTAGGTTTAAAATGGAAGTTTTGCATCTCTTTATATCTTCCAACTGAGGAACTGATAAATTGTTAATTTTTTTAAAGCTTTGTGTTCTAGATTATATGAATTACAGGTCTGCAGCTTGCAGACATGATTTATTTTCTACAGCATTTCTTGGTCCTCCTTGAGAAAATTTTAGAAGCATTTCACTAGCATCACAGTATTTTTAGGCGTATTATCATAACTGTTACACCTGGCATGCACTTGTGTATAATAATAAAAAATAGTATATGGTAGATTTTTAGAGAGTTTCTTACTTACAGCAGTGGGAGGTTCTGTCCATGGCCTGTGCAACATATCCCTTTCCATACCTATGGAATTTAAATTATTTATGTTGTCTCTAAATATCAAGTCTAAATTTAATTCACTAATACATATCACGATTCTCAGGAAGAAGTCCCATCATATCACAGGAGAGAAAACTGGGAGAGAGAAAGACCTTTTTTTGCCAAGGAGGATTGGGTTAGAGATTACTTTGGCAAACTGGAGACGTAGTTTGCCTAAATCTACGAGCCCGAATGGGATGCACCCAAGAGCGCTGAAGGAACTGGTGGGTATTATGCTTAGCCACCGTCCATCAGCTTCCAGAGATTGTGGTGAGTGGTGGAGGTGTCGGAGGACTGGAAGAAAGCCAATGTCATTCCGGTCTTCAGAAAGGACAAGATAAAGGACTGATACAGCCTGGTCAGCCTTATCTCCATCCCTGGAAAGCTGACTGAGCAGCTCATCCTAGAGATCATCTCTAGGCATTTGAAGAAAAAGAAGGTAATCAGGAGTAGCCAGCATGGATTCACCAAAGTAAAGTTGTGTTTGACCAATCTAATAATCTTCTACGATGGAATGACTGGATGGATGGATGATGGGAGAGCCATGGATGTCTACTTTGACTTCAGCAAGGCTTTTGTCACCGTCTCCCATAACATCCTCCTATAGAAGCTCTGGAAGTGTAGGTTAGATGAGTGGACAATGAAGTGTATCGAGAACTGTCTGGATGGCAGAGCTCAGAGGGTGGTGATAAATGGGGCTGAGTTTAGCTGGAGGCCTGTGGCCAGTGATGTCCCCCATGGATTGGTGTTTTTCAGCTTATCTATCAATGCCTTGGATGAGGGCCCAGAGAGCATCTCAAACAAGTTTGCACAAGATACCAAACTGGGTGGAGTGGCCAACACTCCAGAGGTCTGTGCTGCCATTCAGAGGACAAACTGGAAAGTTGGGCAGAGAGGAACCTCATGAAGTTCAACAAGGGCAAGTGCAGGATCCTGCACCTGGAGAGGAATAACCCCAGATAGCAGTACAGATTAGGGGTTGACCTGCTAGAGAGTAGCTCCATGGAGAGGGACCTGGGAGTCCTGGTTGACACCAAGTTAGCCATGAGTCAGCAGTGCCCTTGTGGCCAAGAAGGCAAATGGGATCCTGGCCTGAATGAGGAGGAGAGTTGCCARSAGGTTGGGGTAGGGGATCCTGCYCCTCTCCTCAGTTCTGGTGAGGCTGCACCTGGAGTACAGTGTGCAGTTCTGGGTTGCTGAGGACAAGAGGGATGTGAAACTTCCAGGGAGGGTCAAATGTAGAGCAACAAAGATGATTAAGGGACTGGAGCATCTCTCATATGAGGAAAGACTAAGCAAGCTGGACCTGTTTAGTCTGGAGAAGAGAAGGTGGAGAGGAGATCTGATCAATATGTATAAATACCTGAAGGGAGAATGTAGAGAAGAAAGGGCCAAACTCTCCTCAGTGWTGACCAGTGACAGGACAAGAGGTAATGGGTATAAATGGATATAAATTGAAGCATATGGAGTTCCGTCTTCATGTGAGAGGTGACAGAGGGTGACAGAGCCCTGGAAGAGGCTGCCCAGAGAGGTTGTGGAGTCTCCTCTGGAGATCTTCAAAACCCATCAGGATCCAAACCTATTCCACATGCTCTAGGGGTCCCTGCTTGAGCAGGAGGTTTGGACTAGGTGATTGTCAGAGGTTGCTTCCAATCTCAACTTTTCYGTGATTCTGTGATGCAATTTTCTCCAAGTGTGTGTGAAGTGTGACCTCTCAGTGAGGACAAAGTGATCATAACATCTCACTCAGATAAGTTATCTGCTATGCAATTTCAGTACCAGAGGCTTGACCAAAATATTGAAATAGTGAAATTTTCAGGTAGCTCTTAAAGAATTACTCAGATCACTTATTTAATTTAGAATAGAAATAGATTTTTTTTAGAATAAATAGACTTAAACCTATTTAGATAACCTTATCAAGAAGCTATTGTGGGGGAAGGGGAAAACCCACAAACCTCTTATTACTTAGAGGAGGATGGCACCTATGCATAAATACATAGATTTAGGTACATAGACTTAGTTTAGCATTATAGATTTAGTTTAGTTAGCAATATAGATTTAGTTTGATTTTTATATATATATATACACATATATAATATAATTACAAGTACAAAAAAGTACAATTATTTTAAACATGTGTAATTTATTGGGAAAATATCTTTCATCTTTAGAAGTACAGCCATTAAAATAAAGAGGATAATATGTAGGCATCACTCTTCAAGACAGAATGTCCTTAGGGAAAGGGATGTATGTTTTAGGAGAAGCCTTACTTTGAATAAAAAAGATGCCATACAGTTTCAAGGAAGAAAGAGCTCAGTGTTCTAGCTTTGTATTCAGGGATCCTGTGCCACGAAGTTCCTGAAATATTTTTCCCTTCCAGTGTTGGTTTTCTGAGAATCCTTTTTTTTTTCTTTTCTGTAGTTGCYCATAACACTTTCATATGTGTGTGTGCGTAGCAAGAAAATTTTAGCTTTATTCAATTCTAGCAATTCACACAATTGGACAAGGTTTTATAGAAGAGCTACAATAGTCTCAAAAATTATTAATACTTAAGCAGCACAATGAAACCAGCAATTTTCTCATCACTGCCTTGAAACCATTAATTTAATCAGCCTTATATTATATCTCTCTATAAATAACAATAAAAGCATATTTTAAAGTAGGTACATTTTTTACATTTAAGGTTTTGATTTTCTAGAGTGAACTGAACCTGTGTCTTCCCTTTAAGTCTTAGCTAAAGGAGATTAATCAATCAGCATGGAATCAAGCATCATTTTACATCTGTCAATGGAATGATGCTACAACTGCTTGTWATCTCCATGGGAAAGAAATATATTACCATCTTTTTATAATAAAAATTGCATTGTTTTATGATTATTAATCTGCTCAATGTTAAATAAGATGGCATTCTGTAAATTTTATCCGTAAATCAAATTTAGTGAAATATTACAAGTCAAAAGACTTAAATTTAGTCCTAGAAAATAGTGACTTTAGTGTACCTAATGCAAGCAATCMTCTCTTAACAGTTGACGGTTACAGCTGAGACAAAACAGGGAAGATTTATGATCAGATACTAAGTAGTTTTACTTGTCAGTCACTTAGCTCAAAGGATGCCCTCTCTGGAAAAGAATAGGTTGTGATGAGAATGACAGCTTCATTCTACTTGATGGTGCCCTAAAAAGTGATCTAACTAGTAGGGCAACAGGAGGGCCATGCTATAACCTCACTGCGGGCAGGAGATCTGAAGAGAGATTTTTTTTTTTTTTTTGCATTTTCTTGCATCGTTGTAGAGTGATTTCTTTTGCTTTTTGAATCTCTTTGGCTCATCCAAACAGCAGATCTGTCTAATTCTAGAAGGGTTTGTTATATTTTGTGTAAACAAGCCTTTTGTTACAGCTTATCTTTAGGCAGTAGCTATAATTTGAGACTATCATGAGCATTTATTTTAATGTCATAACCTGCATAATCTTGGGAAAAATGTCAGAAATATGTGGAATTTGGTCTGAATTTCATCAACCTACAAAAGGTCATACTTAGTAGCATTAGAAAGTTTTCTTCTTCTGTAAGACAAATATTCAGCACAACATGGCCTGACTTGTTCTGAAGTACTACATACAGTCCTTTAATTTGTCTTTAATTATCCCCTCACCGTTCGAGTGATCTCAGCAGTGTCACTTGAATCTGCCCGATTTCTCTCTCTTTATGTGATAACAGACATTGTCATTTACCAAAGGACATAATTCCTCTATCTGTTGACCAATACAAATTTGGATACCTTGTCTGCATATCACATTCTAGTATTATTGTGATTATTTGGAATCGAGACAGCAAAAGATATGGAATGCTGTTTTAATTGTATAGCATTCTGATATATTGCAGCATTAACCTGTAACTATAACTATAGAAATACTCATATTCAAGATTTCCTTTGTGTAATTGTTCATACTTCTGAAAAAAAAAATCTACCTTTCAATGTGCTTCACAGAAGCACGACTTTCATCACTCAGAAAGCATTGTTTTCCTCTCAGATTATTTCTCTTTGTATATGGCAAACTTCTTTGATACTTTTTGTGTTTATACAACTTTGGCTTTTTTAAAAAAATGATCTGATTTCAATAGGAAAAAGAAAAGTTTTATTTCCTGACTGACTATTAGTTAAAGTTAATTTTTCTAAAGGAACGGATCTATCAATATTGCACCAAATAACTAAGTAATCTCCTTCCAAATAGTTTACTGTTATAGTAAATCTCTGGTTTGCAACATGTATTGTCCTTAAAAAATTAAAATTAAATAAAAACCACACTGTGTGCTGTGCTGCAAATCAGTGAACTGAAAAGATGAACCAGAATACTCTAAATTATAGTGAATCAAATTTTGATATTGTAAAAGAGATTTGTCTTTCACAGAGGCAATGACTAAGCATTCGCAGCTTAGTTTTTGATTGCTTAGCAATGTTCTTGGTTTCGCTAAGTGCCCATCTTGAAACTTCTTTGCAAAGCAAATATAGTGGTTCTTCCTCAAGTTTTGCAATTTTTAGCTCAGGTTCATGACTTTCTTTTAAGAGCTAGCATCAAACTCACTGTATAGTGCATGCATATCTTCTTATTAAGATTGTAGAGTCCATTTCTCAAGAGTTTTATAGGTGCAAATTCCTTTTTCTCTCTGTCTCTCTCAAAAAAAATCTACATCGTCGTCATCCAAAACTGCAGAAATGTGTAATTTTAGGAAAAAGGCAGATACTGCAAAGTTCACATACAGTACAAATGGTCCTGCAGCACACCACTGAGTAAAGACATGCAGATGAATCTCAGGGATATAAAAAGAAGCTAATCTGCCACATTTACTGAGTTTCAGTAGTTTCTTACCCTGCCAGCCTTCCCACTGAAAAAGAAATAGAATGAACTGCTAAGTGACATGAATGAAAATTTTTATTTTTTCCAAATAAAATACCAAAATAGCTGCAATGAAGGGAGAGCACAGTGTGATGTGCTGATGAGTACAGTATTTCGATTCTCTGTCTAAATTTTCATAAAATGCTAATCTTTGGTTTGTTTTCAATTACATGCATGCTTGAAGCATTTGGGAGAAAATATCACAACAACATCATTGAATTTCCATAGATTTTTTTTTTAAAAAATCCTTCTCTATTTGTCCACCCAGGCTGATTTTTTTCTCTGTAGTCAAAAAACAGGCAGACAGAACTGTGTGGTACTGCACAGTTCTGTGAGTAAGCAGTGGCCACAGAACAGCTTATTTCCTTTTGCCTTCATCAGTGATGAGGGATAGAGATGAAGCAGGATGACACAGTGTCCCAAGAGACAACAGGCAACAATAACACTGAGCCATAATTGTCATCTCCTCATTTACTGTTCTGATGGGACACAATATCAAAATCAAGGAAAAAGGGCATGCTAGTTGGTTTCAGGGCAGCCACAGCAGTAGTACAAGATTACTGAAGGCCTAAAATATCTTTCTGGGATGTACAAAGCTTACGTCTCGGATGTAAGTTGTGTGAGCACACAAGATACCTTGCCCTTCACATTGCAGTGAATGCATAACCACCTATGCAATTATACTGAACTCCACATGGACCTCCATACAGAACTTCCGCAAATATAAATAACATTTGAAGAAAACTGTCTTTGAAATAAACATTCATTTGTAAAAGCCATAAGATAGGGTCTCACATAATATTACAGAGATGGAGAAGAATTAAAAAATAAAACCTTTAATTACCTCAAATCAAATGCAAATATGGTCTAAAAATTCTCAGTTCTCTCACTAGAATCTATACAGTTAACTGAGATATTAGGATCTAACAGAGCAGAAATATATTTAATAACATTGAAAACTASAGAGAAGATAGTTCTGAAGCTTTCTCTCTCTCTGCCTCATTACTCAAGATCAAGGAGACATTCAACAAAATTAAAGATGAATTATTGCAATATGTTCCCATCAGGAAATTTTCAAGCTTTCGGAAGCTATTATATAGGGAAAAGATAACGAGAATGGGAAAAGAAAGACCTTCAGAGTTACAAAAATGAATTTAAAACATATACAAGATAATCCTATCATTCTCTTCCTTGAAAAAGAAAAAAAAACAAGTTCAAAGATGAACCCAGCTTTCAAAACAGGTTTCGCTAACACTCTTCACAATTGCTGCACTCTTTATAAGTGCTCTAACCTTCTTCTACTTGTTCATTTTTCCTGAATGTTTCAATACTGTCAACCCTTGCCCTCCTAAATTTGTCTCCTAAATCTGAACTGAACGGCTACAGCACAGCGGGAAGCACACAATACATTTTATACTTCATGGCCCACCTTAGTAAGAACTGCATTATCTTTGCATTTATTTAAGTCCAGGTCTACTGCTGAGTGAGCTCATCTTTAGGTCACACTGGAACATGTGCTGACTCAGCAGTCACATTCAAGTAAGCMAGCTGAACTTGGCAATATCCAGTATTTTTTCATTAACTCCTTTCCTTATATGGACAGCAAATGTCATCTCTTCTCTAATAGTACATGTATATTAGGAGTTTATTGTAGAATACAAAAATAATTTCAAAAAGTAGATCTCAATCAAGACCAAGAACCATCATGAAAGTGAAGTACTTGAAGCTAAGGTCCAAAACCACACATTTTGCATGTCTAATCCCACAACTTGGRTATGATTTATTACCATCTTTTTTTTCTCTCAGAAATCAGAATATGTTGTATGTTGATTATTTTTAGCCCACATAACTATTTGTATACCTGTATRCAAGTTTGTATACTATTTGTACACTTGAACCACATTTTTCTTGTACAAGGTGCTGTGCAGAGAAGGTCCCTAGAGGGTTTGTAATCAAGATGAGAGATAAAAGAAGAATATAGACAGAACATCCGGAATGAACACTTAGTATCCCATCAGAATACAGTAAGATTTCTCAAATAAAACAAGATTTTTGATCAATATTTTAGAATATTTATACCTCCTTCAGTATCAGCTTTCTCAGAAATCTTATTTTCAGAGCATGCTTTTATTCTACCCTGCTACTAGTGTTGAAAACTAAATGGTGATGATAACCATAAACAGCGAATATTCCAGTCTTTAAARTCTGTTCCCATCCTCACCAATAGAGCAAAATTTCCTGTGGAATACTCGTTGCACATCTTGGTGTGCTAAGCAGGTTTTTTTGAAGAAATCAGTTTTACATTGTATAAATGTAACAAGCAAAGGTTAGCAAAAAAGCTGCATACCTTGAAGGATGACATCAAGGAGCTTGTTAGGAGGACAACAAAGAGGCAAGGAGACATATTCATTACATGAATATGTACATGAAAGKTATTTGACTGGATTTAAACACATGGGAGAGATTTTTGTTRCTTATAGACCTAATACAAATATTTATAGTGCTCAAAGTTCTTTGAAAATGGCTGAAGTAAATTTGCAGTATTAGATTTCCATATTCCTCTGGCCAAATTTTTACCTTAGATATCCAATATATGTTGAGCATACTACCGATTCTTCAAGGAAAATGCTTCTCTGCATAATAATAGTACATTGCTGAGCTTATTGTTGTATTATATAGAAACAAAAAAAAAAGAGAGGCCTGATTTCCTCTAGAGCAGATGTGTATTAAATAGATATGATTGTGACTCTCTGAAGAAATTTAAAATGCATTTATTTTAGGAGAGAGATTACAGAATAATATAGCTGTTGTACTGTGTAGCATGAAATTACTTACAATATCTGAATCACAGATAAAAACACATCCAGTGATTATTTTTGGAATATTTATGGAATTCAAATGGAAATCCTGTAAAATATCTTTTTTTTTTCTTTCAAATTCTTCAGAAGGCCTCACTGAATGACAAATCTAATACATAAATAGATTAGGCTTTTAAAAATTTGTACCTTACACTTTGCTTTAATCATTTGTTGCTGTAGCAAGATCTTTGTTTCCCTACATACTCCTAGATGTAGCAAGGGCAAAATACTTGTACTTTAAGTGAGGCTGCAAAGCTGKACAAAGGTCAAATTCCATGATCATTCACATTTCTGAGTGGATGGAGTATCTCCTGCTGTGTTGCTGATCAGAAGAAGGCAAGAGAAAAATTCTTGAGACCTTGCACATTAAATAGAGCTCATGGTGCACTAACCTGACCTGAACCTGTTGCAGTCTCCTCCACCTGCACCACGGTCCCTATGGTGACAGGTTACAGTGACTGATTTCCCCTGTGAGGACAGATGAGATCTGTGGGCAGCTCAGTCTGGGGAGATGCTGCAGCTGACATGTGGGTGGGTGGTTGTTCACGGGAGACTTCTGGTGCACTCCCAAAACTCAGCCTGCTGTGGAGTGCATAGATCATAGAATCATTACGGTTGGAAAGTGGCTTCAAGATCATSGAGTCCAACCCTAARTCCTTCAACATCATATTTGTTAAACCATGTCCCTAATTGCCTCATCTACACCTTTCTTGAACACTGTCAGAGGCAGTGACTCTACCACACTTCCTCGCGCAGGCTGTTCCAATGCTTGGCTACTCTTTCTGTGTATAAACTTTTCCTAGTATCTAACCTAAATCTCCCCTGGCACAACTTGAGGCCATTTGCCCTTGTCCTAGCAGTAGTTATTCTGGAGAAGAGATTGACCCCTGCCTCACTACATCCTTCTTCCAAGTAGCTGTAGGGAGCACTAAGGTCACTCCTGAGCCTGGTCCCAAATGACTTGCACATGGGGGAAAAAAGCCTACCAAAATATACTCACAACAGTACCTGTGAGGCACAAGACTTATCCACCTTGCACCCCTTTTTCTTTCAATCTTCTTTTTCAGAGAGATGATACATACATCTTCACACTGTGTAAGTTTTGGGAGTTTTAGTGATAGGATAACTAAGCAATAATTTAGAAAAATTGGAGCTTTCATGGAGGGGGAAAAACCACACAGATAAAAACTAGCATAAAGAAGACMATAGTTGATGTAAGGAAAAATAGTGCAGACAGCTACAGAATGTGACTAAATTRGGCAGTGCTCAGTCACTCAGCCACTGCTGCTACAGGCACTTTAGAGGGGAAACACAAGYATCAGAGATGATTCCTCTAAAGGGTACAGCTGCTTGAAGATTGCACATCCAGCAGAGGAATATATGCCTTGATAGCCTAAGACTACACGTCCCAGAAGAGATTATTCAACCACCAATTTCATTTGAAATATTCCCTTGCAGCACCCAATTCCTTGTGCAGTGCTTTCTGATTCAGAGCATATAAACCCTGTTGATGAATAAGCTAAGCTTGTTCTTTCAGCTGCACTAAACACAAGAAGTTCCTTTTGGAAAGAAAATAGCAACATCAAGTCAGTAATGTGATGATGATGCCAGGTGGTTTATAAACAATAATGTCAAATGGATCATCAGTGATACAGAGCTTTGAAAGATAATATCTGTATCGCACCCAACTGCAGAGAACAAAATTGTTATGGATGGAGAAGAGAGAGCAAAGAAAAAAYCACATTGTTCAAAAATTTTACTACAAATCTAGCTTTAGTGGTTTCTGTGTAATCTTGTCCTTTTTCCTTTTTCTTGAGAAGTGAGCAGAGAGGACCCTCATGAGGTTCAACAAGGACAAGTGCAGGGTCCTGCACTGAGGAGGAATAACCCCAGGCACCAGGACAGATTAGGGGTCAACCTGCTGGAAAACAGCTCCGTGGAGAAGGATTTGAGAGTCCTGGTTGACACCAAGTTAACCACGAGGCAGCAGTATGTCCTCGTGGCCAAGAAGGCCAATGGGATCCTGGCTGCATCAGGAGCAGTGTTGCCATCAGGTYGAGGTAAGGGATCCTGTGCCTCTCCTCAGCTCTGGTGAGGCCGCACCTGGAGTATTGGGGCAGCTCTGGGTTCCTCAGGACAAGAGGGATGTGGAACTTCCAGGGAGGGTCAAACRTAGAGCAACAACAATGATTAGGGAACTGGAGTATCYCTTGTGTGAGGAAAGACTAAGCAAGCTGGGCCTGTTTAGCCTAGAGAAGACTGAGAGGGGATCTAATCAACAAATGCCTGTTAAAAAAATGGGAATGAGGGAAGACCATAAAGTGGATGGAGCCAAACTCTTCTCATTTGTGGCCTGAGACAGTCGTAATGGGAACAAGCTTAAACACATGAAGTTTCATCTCCATATCAGGAAGAACTTCTCTCCTGAGAGGATAACAGTCTCGGAAGAGGCTTCCCAGAGAGGTCATGGAGTCTCCTTCTCTGGACATCTTCCAAACTTGCCTGGATGCGATTCTGTGCCACGTGCTCTAGGTGTCCCTGTTTGAGCAAGGGGGTTGAACCAGATGATTTCTAGAGTTCCCTTCCAGCTTCAGCCATTCTGTGCTTCTGTCATAGCTGAAAATGTAACAGATTTTTGCTCTGCTGGTGCACAGCCCTGAAGACCCACAAGCCACACACATTTCCTAGGGACTTTCTGAGGAATTTCTACTAGTTGTTCATTTTATGTCCCTTCCAACACCAGTATCCTGCATCTTTGTAAAAACTGGCACCACAACAGCAAAAATTTTTCTTCTAGGGAATGGAGAGATTTCTGTGCCAGATCAGAGCTCTAATATGGGCTGCTCTCAACAGCAGAGCTATGACACCAGAAACAAGGCAGATGCCAATATTGGCATTGCTAGCTTTATGGATTGCAGATGCCTTCATTTACTGTCAGGCTGAATGCCAGCTTTGTTCCTAGTTCAGGAACTGTCATAGCTTTAGTTTCCATCACAGATACGAAGCTTTAAAAGAAAAAAAAAAAAAAAAAAAAAGTAACTATATCTGATCTAAAAACAAACTCTCTGTGGTAAATTTAGGGGAGTCTCCCGCGAGCATTGCTGATGTTCCAGAAAGTGACTTATCTGATAATTATATAATACATTCTCAGTATAGACTTCCCAGATGACCTTAGCTTTCTCAGTGCAGAAGCACTCTTTCGGGAGTAAGATCTCCCAAACCAAGTTACAACCTACCTTGCCATGGCTATAATCCCCCTGAAGTTCACTTTTAATGATAAGACATATTTTAAGGCTGTAAATGAAGTCCAAAGGAAGTCCAGACATCTTCCTTTACAGCCTCATGAAAATAGGGGCTTTTCTTTACAAAATGAGCCATTATTTTTGAATTTCTAAGGAAATTTTTGATAGCACAAGAAGAAAAAAAAAAGAAGTGCTTGAAACATCTTTCATTGTTGTTAATATTTTAGCAGTTATAAAGAAATCATAACACAGAGACACTCTTTGCTCTTCTTTTGTAAACCCTAGACCTCATAATTCAAAAATATTAGGATAATAATTAGGATCCTAGTGGGGAAGTAGAGTAACCAAAGTCATTGACAAAGCAGTAAAAAGTTCAACAACTGAATCCAGACCTTCAGCATCCTAACCTGATGCTCTTTCTCCTAACATTACCTAACACAAAGATTGTTTAAAAACACCAACCAATACAACAAAAAATATTTCAACACAAGTTTCATTGCTTCTTGTCTACCGCTAGCTACACCAAAGAATAAAAGGCACTCCATAGTCAAATTTAGATTCTCAGCTTTAAATTAAGTTGTCTTCCCCTGTGAAATTGCAAAATACCTGAGCAACTTTTGACATGTTGACTTGTCTGACATTTACTTAAAGAGAAACTCCATGAGCAAATACTTTTTTTTTTCACATGAAAATATTAGCACTGCAAATCTTTATTTGTGAGAGGTGAAAGGACCAAGGACATGAAAATTTGGTTTAGACTTCTAATCACTAGCTTAAATAAAATGAAACAACTGTATACGAAGATAATACGAATTCATCAAAAGTTGATGTTCTGATCCCTCASATCACAGTAACATTTGCATGAATCCAGCAATTAATGTTCAAGGGCAAGGGCACAAAAATTGCTGTGATAATAACATACAGCACTGCATTGCACTGGGAAACCACAGGTTTTGTACCTCTTTAGAAAGGTCATTKTAGAGATGGGGACCTAAAAAGAGTGATTTACCCAAGGAAGACGCAGAGTAAGACGTAGTCAATCCCAGAGCTCCAGACATCTGGTCTAGTCATCAGGCCTGACTACAAATCTCAGTGTAAAAACAGGAGTGTATACATTGAGAGGTGTTAACAAAAAATAAAGTTATTCTTGCTTCAAGAAAGTGTAGGGTTTTTTTCGACAGAAAATTCAAAAATCAACTGCAGCTTATTTCTGATGAATAGAAAATGAGCAGTTTCTTGCTTGTGTTTTGGCCTTTTATGCCAGCTTAACAGCAGCTCGGTAGCTTTATGCAGATTTGACAGTAGCCAGAACTGACTTTCTCTCAGTTTCACCCAGGTTCCCTGCTTGCACATCTGAGGGAAAAAAAAAGTGGTTTTGAAGCAAAAACTCATGATCCTTTCGTACTTACATTTTACAAAATGTTCTTCATCAAGCACTGTTCATTATAGCTCATCCTTAAGAAACTTGTTCCATCAAAACCAGGAGCATTTATGCTTTACATCAAAAATAAATCTATTATTTCTTTTATTGAGATTCTATATGACAATTATTAAAAGCCATCTATCAGATTATATTTTATACCAGAAAAAAAAAAGAAAGAGGAAAGAGCTCTTGGCCAGAGACACGGTGGCTGGTCACCCTTGAGAAACCAAGGACTGAACTAGATGAACATTTGTTGTAATCTGCTGTGAAAATTCATATGGCCATGAGTTAAAATGTCACTACAGTGTTGACAGACATGCATGGATCCAGAAATTTTAGTACCCTTTTTATTTGTGCTGCTCTATTAGATAGGATACATTATGGAGTCTGCACATATTAGATTCCGAGTCTGCTAAATGTTTCTTCATTTAAACCTCCCATTTACTGTCACTGATTAATGGGTTGTTTTTTCCAGGACTTGGGACTGTTCTTCCTTTATCTTCAAACACTTGCTACTCACATGCTTTCTCAAAAGTCATTAAAAGTCTTCTASTTCTCTGCTCTATTCAACAGGGAACATTCACATCTCAAGTGACTTCTCTTGCTGAGGGCAGCATTCTGAGCCCATGTCAGCTGTTCAGAAAGTGCCCTGTTTAAAATATTTTTAATATTGTACCTTCTTTATATTATCCATATCCACTGCAGKGAGGTCATATTCCTTTCAGCTCCTTGCCTTGAAAATTTAGGGGAAAAATCTGTGTCTTTCTGATTTTCAGTCATTTTAAAATTATATTATTCCCTTAGTGCTATTTATTTATTTTTAGTTTTTGAATTTCTAAAGATTACTGAAATTTCAAAGTCATGTAATGAAAAATAGTATAAATTACTACAGTTAGCACCTAGCATTCATTGCAGCTTAAGATAAAATAAATGTTGCCAGTGAGCGTGAGACAAAAGGAAGAACATCATATTTCTGGCAGCCTAGCAATGTTCCCGAAGGAAGGTTAATTAAGGGCAGAACTTATTGTCACTTGCTCCAAGAAAAATTATTTCTTCAGTGAGTTTGGACAGCTTTAGAGCATTTTAATGTATGTCTTAGGAATCCTTTTTCTTCTTCTTCTTCTTCCTCTTTAAAATGATACTCTCTCAAACCAGTTATTTTCTGTTTAGTAATCTTGGAAAGACTCTAAAACCTATAAAACTGACAAGGTCATATAAAAATGCTTAGATATCCAGGGACTAATACATCCTGGCCTTGGCTTTTAAAATATTGCCTGCTTCTCAAGGGTAAAGGAATAAAATACTTTGTTTAAAGACTCACCAAGTATTTTCCCAAAACAGAGGGGTAAGACTTAGCTGCGATTTCATTCTAGGGGGTAGCCCTAACCTGAGAAGAGCCAAATCTAAGTGAAACATGACAAAGAATATTGCTAACCAGAATATTAAACTGTCTCACTTGCCATTCCCTGTCCTGGGATTACTATTGCACTTCAAATCACTCAACACATTTTTCCAGCTAATGTCTCAGTATAATGCCAACTTTGTTCATTAAGGAAAGCTTTCTGAAGGATAAAATGGCTGAAGTAAAATTCCCTGTAGAAATAAACACCATTTTAGACAGACTTATATGAATTTACTTGCAATTACTTGAGGTGATAGCATTACCTATGTGCAAGGGTAAAGGTGTTTTCAGTGCTCAATTGAGGCATATCTAGCCCTTGTGGGGAACATATTTGAAGTGAATCATGCACTTATTATGTAAGAGCAACACAGACAATTCACATCCTCCCTTAAAACATAACAYTTTGGACTTGCTTGCATACTATGTTAAAATGGTTTTACATGGGGTAGGRGGAATTATACTGAACTTAGTGGTGTAACAGTGTCAAATCAGTGTAACAGAGAGCAGAATTAGACTGCTTATCTTAGGCAAAGACWGCAGCATTATTATATAAAGACTGCAATTTTTTTCAACCACTTTGCTACTTCTGCATCTGTGAGATTAGATACAGGATTAACTGAGTTCCTGAAAAAAAAAGTAAGAGAAGAACACAACTACAGCTCTACAGCCTTCAAAAAGCATAATCATGGTAGAAAATGCAGTGAACAAATACTTTATTAGTTATATTGCCAAGATTAGCACTGCAATATCACACCTCCCAAACATACACAGCCCTTGGAGACTATAAAAGTTGCCACTGTGCAAATCCTTAGATAGACATCAGGTCTTTTCATACTGAAATACAGAACTGGTCCCTCCATAGAGAGGAACGTTCATTCTGCATAGAAATATTCTGCTACAGGAGAGGGGTGACACTTTTGTGATAAATTCTAACTTAATGTATTTTAACACAGCCCATTTAGAGAATTATATTTTAGAAATTTATATCTTTGGGAGGAATATATGAATATTGTCAGGGGGAATGAAGGGATGTGGCAAGTAAGGCTACGGCACATTTCAAATTAAATCTGGCAAGGGATGTTAAAGATAAAAAGAAGAGTTTCTTCAAATATATCAGTGGCAAAAGGAAGATTAGGGAAAACATGGGTCCRCTAGTGAAGAAGGGGTGCCCTGGTTACAAAAGACAGAAAAAGCAGGGTTACTGAATGCCTTCTTTGCTTCAGTGTTGGAAGGACAGCCCTCTGGAATCCCAGGCCCTAGGGAAAAGAGAAGAAGCCTGGTGAGAGGAAGACTTGCCCTGGGTGGGATCAGAGAGTACTTAAGGCAACTTGGTACCCACAAATCCATGGGCCCTAATGGGATGCACTGCAGAGTGCTTCATAAACTGGCAGATGTTATTGCTCAGCCACTCTCCATCATCTTCAAAAGGTCCYGGAGAACAGGGCAGGTGCCAGAGGACTGGAAGAAAGTCAAAGTCATGCCAGTCTTCAAAAAAGGCAAGAGGGAGAACCCRGGCAACTACAGGCCAGTCAGCCTCACCTCCTTCCGTGGAAAAGTGATGGAACAGCTCATCCTGCCTGTTGTCTCCAAGTGCATGGAGGACAAGAAGATGCTCCGGAGTAGTTAGCATGGATTCACCAAGGGGAAATCATGCTTGACTAACTTGATAGGCTTCTATGATGGAGTGACTAGCTGGATAGATGAGGGCAGAGCGGTGGATGTGGTCTGTCTGAACTTCAGGAAGGCTTTTSACACCGTCCCTCACAGCATYCTCCTGGGCAAGCTCCAAAGGTGTGGGATAGATGAGTGGACGGGGAGGTGGATTAGGAATTGGCTCAGTGGCAGGGTGCAGAGAGTGGTAGTCAATGGTGCTGTTATAAACTGATAAATTCTCCGAKCCAATTAAYTWATCATTATTGTTTATTGTAAATAGCAAGCAAGCAGTGCTGGGCAGCTGGGGAGTCTCTGCTCCACCAATGGTGCGCCCTGTAGTACGAGAAGGTGCTGCTTTTATACACTGGCGCCCAGAAGTCGCCTCCCAGTTTCGGTTCTTATYTCTAGTATGTTGCAATACTTCTGCACATGCTCTCTCCTCGTTGGTAGGGGTCCCTCAAGCCTCCTGGTGGTCTTTGATGAAGGCCGCTCTTCTTCCTCCGGACTCTGTGCATGCTTCAATTTCCTGCGGTTTTGGCCTTATGCAGATACTGTGTTCTTGTGGTGTCTTGCGCTCATAGCTTACGACACTTGCGATAAGCCTGCTCTTTAAAAGTTTGTTCCGCGAATTACAACCCGTTTATCACARTGCTGAGTCTAGTTGGRGGCCTGTAGTYAGCAGTGTYCCCCAGGGCTCGGTCCTCGGTCCAGTCCTGTTCAACTTATTCATTAACGACCTGGATGAAGGGCTGGAGTGCTCCCTCAGCAAGTTTGCTGATGATAACAAACTGGAAGGAGKAGCTGAGAGCCCTGAGGGCTGTGCTGCCAYCCAGAGGGACCTGGACAGACTGGACAACTGGGCAGASAGAAACCTCATGAGGTTCAACGAGGGCAAGTGCAAGGTCCTGCACTTGGGGARGAATAACCCCAGACAYTAGTACAGGCTGGGGACTGACTTGCTGGAGTGCAGCTCTGTCGAGAGGCATCTTGGCGTCATGGTGGACAACAAGTTAGTTGCCCATGAGGCAGCAGTGTGCCCTGGTGGCCAGGAAGGCCAATGGGATCCCGGGGTGCATTAAGAAGAGCGTCTCCAGCAGGTCGAGAGAGGTGATCGTCCCCCTATACACAGCCCTGGTGAGGCCACATCTGGAGACTGCGTCCAGTTCTGGGCTCCCCAGKACAAGAGGGATGTGGAGCTGATGGAGAGAGTCCAGCGCAGGGCTACGAGGATGATCAGGGGCCTGGAGCATCTGCCATATGAGGAAAAGCTGAGAGAGCTGGGCCTGTTCAGCCTGAAGAAGGGAAGGCTGAGGGGGGTCTGATCAGTGTCTATAAATACCTCAAGTGAAGAGAATGGGGCCAGCCTGTTTTCAGTGGTGGTCACCAATAAGACTAAATAGCCACAAACTGAAGCACCAAAAGTTCCATAGGAACTTAAGGAAAAATTTCTTGATAGTGAGGGTCAGTGTTTGACAGAKCCCTGGAACAGGTTATCAAGACAGGTTGTGGAATCTCCTTCTGTGGAAATCTTCAACACTCACTTGGACACAATCCTGTGCTACATGCTCTAGGTGACCTTCCTTGAGCAGGAGGGTTGGGAAAATTTAAAAAATTTTTTCCAAAATAAAAAAAAAAAAAAAAAAAAAAAAAAAAAAGAGAGAGAAATGATTGTCTTTTTCTTCTATTTAAACCCCATTTTACTGTGTTCTCCATTTTTTCCAGTACTTTGGAGGACTTAAACATATAGTAACTACTCCAAGAAATGTAGCATTCAGAAAATACGGAGAAAATATCTGTGTRCACTTCTGGGCTCTGTGTGCAGTTTTGGGCTCCCCAGTATAAGAGGGACATGGAGCTTCTAGAGAGGGTCCAGCAGAGAGCAACAAAGATSATTAAGGGAATGGAACATCTCTTGTATGAGGAGAGACTGAGTGAGTTGGGCCTGTTTAGCTTGGAGAAGAGAAGGCTCAGARGGGATATGATTAACATGTTCATGAAGGGGGAATGTAGGCAGGAAGGGGCCCAGCTCTTCTCAGTGGCGGCCAGTGACAGGAACTTCTGGAGAAGTTCTGGAGGAACTTCTTCACTGTGAGGGTGACAGAGCACTGGCACAGGCTGCCCAGGGAGGTTGTGGAGTCTCCTTCTCTRGAGATCTTCCAAACCCGCCTGGATGCCACCCTGTGCCCCGTGCTCTGGGTGTGCCTGCTGGAGCAGGAAGGTTGGACTAGATGATCTCTGGAGGTCCCTTCCAACCTTAACCAKTCTGTGATTCTGTGAGACCATGTGGGCATTCATATCCACAAGAGAGTGAAAAGTCTATATTTAAATGCCTACACACTTGCACGCCCAACCTGTTCTGTGAGCTGTTTAGCAATAGCTGAGCTTCTGGGCTAGCAGCTTTTGTAGTCATTTTTTTTCACTTTTTCTATTGTTATAAGGGAAAAAATATGGCAGTACTCCAGTGACCAAATTAAGAACAACTCAACTGCATTCTGTCCAAAGCTATTCATACAAGTGGTATTCTAAAATGTTACAATTAAATACAAGGCAGCATACTATATATCATATTTCTAATTTCAGACAAATGCTCACTGTGCAATTATTAACAAAATAAAATAGAACATTTTAAAAGCTATTGCAGTCAAATCCATTTGTGGCTGCACTTTTATGAATAGTTCTTCATTTTCTTTAGTACCACRTGTTCAAATTCAACCTTTCCATTTTCACTCCTGACAAAACTGACAAGAGGCMTAAGGTTATGTAGCAGTGACATAAGGTGTCAGCACCAAAAGATGACAATGATATTACCTCCTACATATTATGGTTACTAGCAAGGCAGGCTCCTCTACATGCAAGGTCAGAGACCTGGCTCCACAGTGTCTCAGCTGATGGGGAACTTGCTTGCAGCTTCTACAGTGTCGGAGAGATTACTTCTCRTTACCAATAAGGACAAATATCATCTTTCATCTGGCATGTATAGCAATAACTCCGCTTTGCCAGCACAGAGGAGTGACCTTTGCGGCAGTTTCAGGTGATGTTTCTGACAGAAACAAGGGCTCCTGTAAAAGAACTGATTGACACCAGTGACATTAACAGCTGGCATCCAGAAGAAGATCTAGCCAAGGTCTAGTAATCAAAAATGCAATCTCCCTTTGCTGTTTAAATTTTTTTCTCAGTACTAATACTTGTGATCAGCAAATGCTAGCAATTTGTGTGTTTGTGCTACAGTTCATTCCCTCATATATAAGTAGGTCCTATTTGCTGTTATCTTCACAGATATCAGAGGGTATCAGAGACATTCCTCCATCAGCAACGCCCACTAACTCCAGCTATCACCAAAACACTCAGGAAGCAGAGGAAATTCATATGAATAAAAAGCAAAATCTTATATACTACAAAAATGTCAATGACATCTTGCTATCCTACGTAMAAGGACAACCCTGCAGAAATTGATCCTGCCTGCTTTATTTGCAGTCCACATTAATGCAGATTTTGAGGCTGCCTTCATGAGGAGAAATGAAGACTTCATGACCCACAGGAATTGAAGGCACAACTTGTTACAGGACTGGGACAGGCTTTATGCAATAGATTATGACAAAGAAATCCTGTGTTTGTGTTATTTCTGTCCTTCATTACCAAAATCTTCTGTTTCTGAAAGTATCATACATTACTGGTCCTGACACAGCCAGTTAATCTATAAAAGTGTATAATATGGCAGCTTTTATTTGTCACCTAGTTTGTACTAATAATCATCTGCCTTTACTGCCTTTTTTTTTTTCAAGTAAAAACACTCCAATCACTGAAATAGTGAAATGTCATTTGACTACAGACCTGATCTGTTCATTATGTATGACCATGCTGCACCTGCCAGCTTCTTCATAACATATATCTGAAGTTTTCAGAGAAATKTCTTCCTTGGAATCACTCACCTTATACCCTGTTGATTGCACTATGCAGGGAGATAACCTATTTACATACTGAAAAGGTCAATGTCGGACAAATCAATAGGAAGAGTCTATAGGTTGCTGCGAACAAGTGAAGCATAAAAATACATATGAACCCTGGAATTTTCTTGCCTTCTCATCACCATTTATGCATGCCTGAAACAACTAATGGGAGACATAATGCTGTGTTTTTGGAAAAGTCAGATGATTGACAAGTTTATTTGTATAATAAAATCTTTCTGATTTCTAATATGCACATAAAAATGCAGACATTTTGTCAAGTATGGGTCAGACTCATCAGCAAAAATGTGTAATTAATTCAAAGGTGTAACATTTGCATAATAGTTACTTCATATTTTTAACAGGATACAAGGCATCGTAATAGGCTTTGAATTACAGTAKTATTGTTTATTTAAAATAATATATGCAATAGTGCAGTCAGAATACACACTGCTAAAATATTCATATTTGAATTCATCTAAGTTAGATTATCTAAAATATTAGGGACTAGCTCTACAGCTAGTGSCAATTAGCAAACTCCTTGAATTTGACTGGATTTTCCCCTGATAATTAGAGTACATATGCCTCCATTTTCTTCCCTTGCAGTTATAAACTTGGCAAGGACGGTGTACCTCTAATATATCCCTCCTGGTATATCATGATCTGATTAGTCAATTCTGATAAAAATTATAAAGGTTAGGACTTAAAATTAAATCCAAACCGCACTTCCATGAAAACTACACAGTCTGTTTTGTAACCTCCATCCAGTAGCTTCTGTACATGCCATATCTTACAAAACATATGGACATCACTTAAAATTGTTGAGAAGATAATTGTTGTCTTTTTGCAACATTCTCTCTGTTTCCCTCTGCTACTTCTTTCTCATGGTCTCTCTCCTCCGATCTGTTTTTTCCTACTCTCATTAATCCCAAATTTAATTACTTGCTATTGCATCAAGTGTTTTGATTGCCTCTTTTCTGATTTCTTCTCTTTTAAAAATCTGTGTCTTCACAGAAARCAATAGGTGCTACATAATTTGAAACAGAGTCCTATATGACACACTAGCAATTAAACTAAAAATAAAATAAAATGAAATAAAAAATCTGTAGTTYGTAAAAAAAAAAATACCAATTAGCTATCTTTCTTTTCCTGAGCCAATGGAAGGAAGGACTTGAAAGYGGGCTTGAAAGGGGCAGGACACTTTTAGGATGAGGAACTGTCTGGAGAGAAATGCTCCCTCTGGCCCCATCTTCTTTTCCAGAATTCCTTCCCAAAGGAAGGAGCACTTCATCCAGCTGCCTCCCTGCCATCTGTGGCAGAGCCTCCCTCTCCCTCACAGCTGCCCTTCTGCAAGCTGTGTGTGGCAAACTGCTTCTCTATTTGCTTAGGACACAGACAAGGGAGGTAGATTTGACCTCGGTTTTGTCAAAGATGAACTATGCACTTCCTTACAGAAGATACCTTACAAAATACCAGTCCCCAAAATATGTGGGCTAGCTTGGGAAGGAAGGAAGGAAGCAAGGAAGGAAGGAAGGAAGGAAGGAAGGAAGGAAGGAAGGAAGGAGAGAAAGAGAGAGAGAGAGAAAGAAAGAGAGAAAGAGAGAAAGAAAGAGAAAGAGAGAGAGAAAGAGAAAGAGAGAGAGAAAGAGAGAGAGAGAGAGAGAGAGAGAAAGAAAGAGAGAAAGAAAGAGAGAAAGAAAGAGAGAAAGAGAGAGAGAAAGAGAGAGAGAAAGAGAGAAAGAGAGAGAGAGAGAGAGAGAGAAAGAAAGAAAGAAAGAAAGAAAGAAAGAAAGAAAGAAAGAAAGAAAGAAAGAAAGAAAGAAAGAAAGAAAGAAAGAAAGAAAGAAAGAAAGA
>NW_020454760.1:3844974-3884995 GCF_003342845.1 Nothoprocta perdicaria
AGAAAGAAAGAAAGAAAGAAAGAAAGAAAGAAAGAAAGAAGACACAAAAGCTAGCAGCTGAAAAAACAACAAAATGGAGCTGGGCAAGCCAGCATAGCTTGAGGCTATACAAAATGTAGCACAAACATGTCTCTGATATAATTTTTTAAATAATATTTTGTTTTCCTGATAAAATTTCTGTTCTGCTTTTGAAAAAAAAATCACCCTGTACTACTTCTCAGCAGGATGACTATGAAATATATCAATAATAATACAGACATCAATCCTTCCAGCCATTAGATATTGCCAAAAGCATTTTTAAGATTTACATTCGAAGGAGAAGGGCAGGAGCATTTTAGATGAGCCAGGAAAGGCTGCCGTTCGATGATTTACTGAGGGCCTTTCCCTCTTTATCCTGTTTCTGTGTCCCAGAACACTTGTGACATTGAAAACGGACCTATTTGCAGAATTGCATAAATTCAAGGACAAATGAAACATGGACATTGTTCTGTCAAATTTTACTCTTTATTAAAAACCCTCATGATTTATGTCTTGTGCTTTATGAGACTATAGAGCCCGTCATATCAAGAGCTGCATAAGGCAGCATCTCCAACAGTCCTATCACTTTCAACAAGAATAAATATCCTCAGTCCTTGTTCAATCAACACCTCAAGTGTTAAGGAATGGAACTCTAAGTCATTGAATTTTTTTTTGAAGCGCATTTTGTGCGCTTGCATTTCTTTAATTTTTATCAAGTTGTAGAAGGATATAGTTTGGAATGGGCTTCAGAGCATTACTTGGTCTAAATACCTGCTCAGACAGGTTGAACAGTGACTTATTCGACTGAGGTGTGCATATCTACAAGGACACAGACACCACAGCCTCTCTGGACAACCTAGTCCAATGTTTGACTATCACAGTAAAAAATCACAGTCACTATCACAGTAAAAAAGTTATCCTAATTTCTTTTGCTGTGAGTTGTGCCCCTTACCTCTTTATCTCTCCACCTCTGAGGAGATTATGGATCACTTAGGACAGACATGAGATATGCATTTTACCTATACAGAACGAGTTTTTCATATTTACATGGAATTAAAGTGTTTTAAATTACATGAATTCTGTGTTCTGATATCTGAAGTCTTCCATTACATCCTTTATATTTGCCATAAAATCTCATAGTGAATGTATTTTAAAAGTTTCARAGGTTTGAGAACTTCTGTTAATTTCAGTGGTAGGATTGTTCCAAGGCTCACTGGAGTAATTAAACCCATATTTCCTTCAAAATTCCTCAAGAACTAGGAAGTAAGGGACTTTTTTATGGTATTATTGGCTCATATATTGGCTCTCTGTAAGGAAATTTTGAACAAAATTACTTCAAAAGCTTTCTAATTTACATGCTTGTCCTTTATCATACTAGGGAGATTATGACTTTCAGTGTCATCCATGGCTTTAATATACCTGTATCCACATTAAGACAAAAGATCAATAAAACATATGTTTTCAAATATAGCTTATTCTAAATCAATGAGGCATAACATTGTAWATTGCAACTTTTTCATGAAAGGATAATACTCTAAAGTATAGCACTCATTTGCTGGAGCAGGCACTGAGAATCTTAGCACGTATATTGCTTATGACCATACCTACAAATGGACTTTCCAGAGGGACACTGACCTTGGAGCACCTGGCCCCACAGCACTCCAGAACACACATTTCAAAGAAGGTCAGCTTTATAAGAGCTTAATCCCTAATTGTAGTGCTGAATCCAAGTCTCTCAGGAGCTCCCAAGCCCATGATGGTGACAGCTTCCCGTGTCATTGTCCCAGTTGTGGGAGCTCCCAGCTCAGACTAGTGGCTACAGTGAGGCCACTTCTTGGAGCGGGAGAGGACTGTGACCTCTACTGCAGATTCTGCTCTTGCGGATGGATATTTAGCATTAGCTTTACAACACCATCCTTCATATAGTCCTCTGGTCTTGTRTCAAGTCTACATACCCATGCCAAGAACAATTTCCTTCTGAGAAATATTTTTATTAAGGGAATATTTTTAAGTTCAGAGATCTCTAGTTTCTTTCTTCTTGTTGTTCCAATAAAATCCAAAATTGAATGACTAGGATGCAGTACCAGATGATGGAAACAGATTTGACCATCCTTAGATTATCCAGACTACCACCATTCTTGCCCCTAGACATCAAAAGAAAAACTAAGAATTTTTAACTGTGAAATCAGTAACYGTTAGAAAGAAGCATAAGAATCTCTTTCCAGACTATTTCAGCCTACTTTAAAAGACAGAAGATAAGCAGAAGGTGAAGCAGAAAGACCAGGAGGTGAAGGAAATAGAGAGGAGGTAGAAAATACTTCCTTTTGTATGCTACTTTCTTCAGAAAGTGATTGAACAGAATGCTGTTACTTTCATGAGAGGAACAAAAGTAAATTTCACCACATAATTTTGGAGCCAGTCAGTGAGACTTGCCAGAAGGAGAGAAGATATAGTATATAAAGTAGAAGAATATTTGCAGGTCCTTAAGTATTTCTGCCTGTGGTGTAAATTCCACAGCAGAATATCCGGCTGTTATTCAAACTCAAAACCACAATTATTCTGACTCTATTTCATGCTGTTTCAGTGACAGAATAGGTTCTTGCACTATAGCTGTATTATAATGTAGCAAGCAATACATTTCAACACAACCCTAGACTAGGAAAAGGGACGTACTTAAAATGGTAACTCTCTACTGTGGTCACTGAAACTTGTGCAGAGATAAGCCAGCTAGCTTTAAAATAGCTAGTTTGGGTAGGCTGCCATCTCAAATACGCTTTGGTGCTGCAGGCACCCCCAAAGAAAGCACAGTGCAGCTTTTTGGCTGAGTCCTGCAGTAACTCTACTAGTATACATGGACTTTAGGAAGCACCAGACAAACTCAGCGAGGATGAGAGGCAGAAAGCCTAAGAGGCCACTAACACCCTGTATATGTCAATGGCTGACATAAAGTGCCATGTTATGTTCACTGTTAAAAAAGATGTCGTGTTCCTAAGTAAACAGAAAACTGCCTGTGATGCAAATCTGTGTCTCTATCAAGCATCCACAGGACTCTCTGCACCCTGACTAAAACAGTAAGGGGTATTCTCAGAGACCAAAATAAAGCACCCAGCCAGCCAAGAGTCTGCCTAGCAAGTTGGCTGGAAATGTCCAAAGAGGAATTCAACATAGTGRCTCCCTTATAGTCAGTATGGAGTGGGCATACAAAATAACTAGACTTTAGCCTGCAACAGYCTCTGCTGTTTTAGTTCCCTGCCTCTGACCATGTACTTAAGTATTAGGTTTCCTGTTGCCTCCTCATTTCATTAATCACTGTCAAAACTATTTTAAAGTAGTTGTTTTTTGCCTTAAAATAGAAAAAAAAAATCTATGCAGTGAACTTTAGTGACCATGAATCACAGCTGACTTCAAACTTGCCACATCCATTACAAGCACAGCTAATTGGAGCAGGGTCGGGGCTGCCCTATCTGACAGACCCTCCCACCATTCATTTTACTGGCTGTGCATCACGGTGATTTCAAATGAGGCACTCACCTTTGCTGAAGTACCTTGGTTCCTGAAAGCTATTATGCCAGTGAAATATATTCCTATATATCAGCTATAACATATATAATATATCAACTCATAGAAGAGTCTGTACGTGCGTAGGCGCTCAGTGCCTAAAGGTCTGCCAGAGATCTTTAGATAGGGAAAATCACTACTGCTCCAAAACTGAGGATGAAGAGTACTGAATGCTTTCCCTTCTTTTGCCTGAACATCTCCCTTTTGAACCTTCTCTCATAAGCTTACCTTCTCATTTCATCACAGTTTGGACCAAGCTACTATAAACTATAAAATACGTCCTTCATAAGTTATTTCTGAATTCCTCAATCTGATCTGTGAAGGACCCTTGAAGTCATTCAACTTCTGTCCTCCCTGACAAAGAGGTATTGTGATTACTGCCTTTATCAGCAAAGTGCAGTGTGTTGCAGATCTTAAATTTTCTCTCTGTACTACAGTGTACAGTGTACTATCTGTATTAAAGCAATATTGATATCAGCACTGGTACCAGTGCATCTCACACGCACTGCAATACCAGGTGATGATGTCCTCTCATGAGGTTTAAACATTTGGGATAAATCAGGTTGAACTAAGTGTGATTATTTGCCAAACAGAATCAAGGAAGGAAAATATAAAACACAAAAAGGCTATAAAATATAAATACACAATATAAAATATAAAATACACAATATAAAATATAAAATATAAAATATAAAATATAAATACACAATACAAAATATAAAATATAAAACACAAAATGTGCCATGGTCGCAATGAAAACAAGTTCCAATATTGACCTGAAAACATAATCTAATCAGAATTTAATATGAAAAATGTCACTGGGAAGATCCTTTTGCAAGCAGGACAACATGCAAGAGAGTCATCAAGGAACCAGATGCTGGCAATCCAAATCTGTAGCTGAAGCCAGGCCAGGCAAGAAGGTTTGCTTTGTCACGAGAGCCTGGGTACTTAATGGGAAATGTGGTGAGTCAAGGACACCCACTGCGAACCACTGCCAYGTTCATCACATATGTTCTGTGAAGGCTGACACACAGCAGGGTTTCTCCTTGAATCTTGTAAACCATTACTATGTCAAGTATTTGGAGCATCCTACTTACCGCCTGAAATTCATAGCTTGTCAAGACCGTTATAGAAGTAATGTGGTTTGTCATGCAATGAGTCTTCAGTGGGCTTATGTGGCCACTTTCCCTCCTGTGTAAGGCTTCTATGGGCATCAGCATAGCCTAGTTTAACAAATGAAGAAAATCAGTTGGGGAGAGTAGTGGGGCTGAAGGTGCACAGCTGACTGATAGTAGTTGGAAAGAAAATTATTCATCCCAAACTGTATTCACAAATCWACTACACTTACATGTGCATGACAGTCTGCTCAAGCAGGCAAGTTAGTGCCCTTATTCCTCTGGACAAGATTTGAATCAGTGACTATAATGGCCAAAATAAATCACAATTTTACTTTTGTGRGAAGTTGCCTGCCTCCACTTTAGCCATGCATGTTTTACTTAATCCCACTTTCAAATTAAAACATTTAGAGATGTTAGAAGCCATAGCGGAGTGCATCCAAAAGATAAGGAGCTTGAAATGCATAGAAAGAGAGAAAGCAGCCATCCTAAGCTTTTGGGCAATTTTTAAAGATCTTGAAAAAGTACAAAATGTTAAATTCTAGGACAGAAAAACATTCTTAAGACCTGTTTTGGCCTGATGCCCAAGAAATCACTTGTATTAAGTGTGAAAATACTGCATTACTGTTTAAAGACCAGTTCCCATCTTAATCCAAATCCATTTACAAGAAAGTAAATTTTRTCAGTGAAGGTGTAAAATCCATAATAACCCATTTAGAACGCATAACTATATACTTTGATGGATTAGCCCTCCTCCCTGCCTGCCAGGCCCCCTGAACTTTTGCAATTATTGAGATGTTAACAGGAAAATCCCTCTCGAAGACTCTGGAGGATGTATGTATAAGAGGTACGTGAGCTGCAATGGTGGAGTCGGTGCTAGCCTAATGCAAACATTACTATAGAACAGTCCGTTCAGTGCTGAGCTGAGGTGGGCAGAGGTGAACGATTCCTAAAGTAGCATTAATCATTGCAACAATACCAACTGTTAAAATAATATTTTAGGAGGAAATTAAGATTTCCCTACCAAGATGAATAAAAGTGGCCAAAGCTGGAAGATTGTTTAAATCCCATTGTTTACTAAAATAGAGCCATATACCTGAATGCCTATGGTTTATTTGCCTGTAAGATTGACTGCTTTTTCCAGCTCAATTGGTTGGCAGGTAGAAATTTTACCTAGGTGACACCATCAGATCAACGTGMCTAGAGATGAGAAATCTGCAGCCAACCAAACAACATTTATGTATTCTAATAAAATGCAAATGCCCTATTGACTCAGGGCATGTTTACACTGCAGAGAGTAGAGAGATCCCTGAAGACTCCTGCCTGTSCTTGTCCTGCCTCTGGGAGCTGTCAGGAGCACGGTGCAGAAAGACCTGCTTCCCCTGGGTCTCCAGGCCGTACAGCTGGAGACTGCACAACCCAGCAACTCTACCCTGCATGAACACAGCTTGCACATCTTCCAGACCCGCTCAGGAAGCACTGCATGCAGAGATGGCTGGTATTGTGCACTAAATGCTTTGGGTTTCTAGGCTAGTTTGGGCTTCTGAGGAGTTTTCTTTGGATGCATTAGGACTTCTTCAGCATTCCTCTAAATAGGATAGACATCCTTACACTCACCAAAGCCATGCATTATCTAGGCAGGTCTCCAGTATGTCTTAACAGAAGAAGAGCAATCTACTTATAGCTCTATGTTGAAAGATACTGTTATTTTAGTATTACAGGCACACATTCATAAAAAGGTGAATTAGTCTATACACCAGTACATATACAGGTATATAGGCACAAGTGAATTCCATGTTTAATTTCCTAAAACCTAGTCCTCACGAAATGGATTCAAGTCTGTATCTGATCAGTATGTCTACTCACAATCAAGTACATAGTATTTTTGCCAGAGAATTTTCTTTGTAAATCTGAGGAAAGGCTCACAGATCATTTTCCATGCATTAAAAGAATATAGGTACAGAACAGGTTCCACTGATAATATAAACATATCCTTTTGTATAGTCAGCCTTTGAATATTTTGATAAGTAGATAAATAAGGACTTGTACTACAGGCTCTTATTCCTGTGTGGGCGGTATTTTCTTTAGTGCCATTACCATCTGCATAAATAGCAACACTGCCAGTGGTGTAATTTGGACTGCTGTGGCTATATACACTCAAAGCACAATTGGATAGTTCATCACCTATAAAAAAGATAACTGCAGTCACCTGGCATTTGGTAAATTGATTCAGCAGCCTCAGTGCTGAACATCTCCCTAATTTGCCACAAATAAAGAACACTGCATAAAACCTGGCATCCCGTGTGAAGCATTGTAATTGCTAGCAGGAGGGGGAATACAGCATATTCACAAGCCAATGTACTTTATCTGAAAAAAATCCACTAACAATTTTATTATGTAAGCTTTTGGGTTGGAACAGGCGCACTTCTACAGCACTGCGCTTCTCTGGTGAAACTGGAGAATAATGTGCCCTAGCAAATATATTTGTTTCGGAATAAAAGTGTGTTTATAGCACTTTAACATTCCTTAGGCTAAATACCCACTAGGAAAGCAGAAATTTGGCTTGGCTTGGTTTGGTGGGTGCCCTTTGTTGCCTAATTAATGGTCTATACTCTCATGTAAATATTTATAAGGAATATCATCCCAGAACAACAGAGGTTGTGGTCCATAAGTATGAGCTCTGAAGGGTTTAAAGGAAAATATGTATTTTTATTTAGAGGTGTAAACAGTATCACAGTGGTCAGTAGTCTTTATTTATTTAATGCTCTATTGTATAAGATGGAAACTGTTCTGACGTTCCTATTCGCCCCTTTCATCCTATTAAGGGCAGCAAATTCTTCCTAAAAGCATTAGGATTAGATCACTTGTTAGGGAAACATACTTGCAGCCATGTAATAAAAGTATTCAGTCTTATAATATTATGAGATATGTTTACATTAAAGCTCATCCCTCTACTTCCATTTCTGCCTTTTTTTTAAAGTTATTCAAATTATCATCTTAGATGGTGATATTTTCTTATGAGATAATTCCTTTGCTGATGTTTCTTTCTCTCCTCAGTAAATTCAGAGATCTAGGAAAAAACTCCAGTTTGCTAAACTGAAGTAAAAAAATAGTATATCTCAGAAGCAAATGACTAGCAGCAAAATATGTCAGTTTTTCAGCAGCAAAATATGTCATTTTTTCACTGTTAAGACCAGTCAATAAATTTTCCCCTAAAGTGAAGTTTTAACTGATTGCACTCTTAATGTCACTTTTCATGTCATTTTAATACTTAAATTTAAAAAGCCTGATTGACATCTCTTCATCATAGTTATGAGTTTGCTGAGCTTATTAAAAAATAATGTAACAATAAAAGTGATTAAAGCAGTTTCACACAAGGAGAAAGACACTTGAAATGTCATTTCTGCCTATGTGCTTACATCTACCAAGATTAAGTGTGTTTATAATTCAGCATTTTCATTATATAACAACAATCCATTTTCTCCTTCTTAGAACTACAACTTTTAGATTTACAGTTATTTCAGTGTTAATTGCAGAGATAAATCTAGTTTGCATTTAACAAAAGGTAATTTATCAAAGGACAAATAGAAACAGGAGTTTTTCTCTTTACTTAGGTGGGTTGAGTTTGATACTATGAACTTTTCAGGGACAAATAAAAATGCAAATCCTATATTTCTTCTTTTAGCTATCCCTAGACATGAATTACATGTCATATAACAATTCAGTATTATGATACTCTAAATATCTACTGTGAGTTCTCCTCTTATATTATTTACTTACATGCTTACATGCTACAGCTGGAACACAAAATATTTCATTCAAGCATCTACTTTAGTATAATGTTCTGCATATGCAATTAGAAATAAAAATTATCAGATTTACCTAAGGCAATCTATTCCTTTTTTTTCTACCATTGTCTAGTTATGTTGATCATCTGGTAATGTTGTTTAAAAAGCAGTTACTTGCAGAAATATTTGCAGTTGTTCTAAGAAAAGACAAGTTTCCACCAGTGACATGTTTTGGTTATCCAGCTCTGGTCTAAATATCTGCTCTTTTTCATGCATATCACATCCTCTGTTACTATGAGAAGACATTTCTACAGTAATACCAAAATTCTTCAAATGGAATGATAAATGCTTCATTGCRTGTATCTCTGTACTTGTGCGTTTAAGAAGACAAAATCCTATACATTTTTCCCATCTGCAGCTAAATGAATCCCCACAACTTTCTTTGGAAAGCAAGAAGGTCAAAATGACCTTGTTCTGTTGTTTCCCAAAGTTTAGCACTAGTTCATCTGTTACAAATATAGACACAGGTTGTATTCAAATTCTGGTTTTCTTTTCTAAATAGATACTTGCATATGTCCTTTTTTTTTTTTTTTTTAACAAGTATGGCTAGACGAGTGGTTGAATTCTGCATATGCTCTATGAACTGCATATAGCAAAGAGAAATTATTTTGGCTTAGTGACCTTTGTAAGCAGGACCCCTCATGCACGGTGGATTTACTTTGTATTCCTCTTCATTATCCTCCAGCCTTTGGTTTCCACAGTGTTAACCTGGTCAAGTTACATGACTCTTGCAGTGATCCCCACCTGACCCAGTTGCTAGACTAAACTTTTCCCCAAGTGAGCTCCCTACTTCCAGCTACACAACAGTGTTCACCCTGCCTGATGTTTTCCAGGGTCACTCCTCAGAGGCCCAATTTCTCTGTGTAGGTGAAAGTCAACAGCAGTGTATTGATCTGATGCTTAGAGATGCTTTCTCTTATTTCAAGGAGGGCTTGAAGATCCCAACACAACACAATACAATGGGGTATTATTCCACGAAGTTCAGCAGTGCGGCTAAAGACTTTCACATCTACAGTTCTCTAACTATCATCTGCTAGGAAACAGTAAAGTTCAGTTTTTCTAAGGGTTCTGGAAAACACATGGCAATTATCCAGGTATGGAGTTCAGGCATCTCAGTTGCTAGTTCAGTAAATTAATCAAGCAAAGCCCGTATGTGTGAAGAGTCAGCAATGAAATATACAGAATGGATCCAGAAAGAGTTGCAGGTTAGAGATAAAAATAATAGCAGTAACAGAGAGACTAGCCATAAACATATATATATCAAGCAACATACAGAGAAGCTGAAAGAAAGTGTGAAATCTTTATCAATTCAAGTCATTTTTGTGCTACTTTTGAGCTTGACAGGCCTTTATCATCTTGGGCCTGATGACATCTCAAATAGAGCCATGGTGATCTTGGGAGTGGCAGCTTCTCATGGCACAGCGCTATCAGCTCTGCTCTGTACAAGCCTGGGTACTGCTGGGCTGTGTGATATTACACAGTTTTGTTGTGCCTTGTGACATGTGGCTGGAAGGAACTGATAAGGAATATAAAATGTAGAAAACTCCATTTTAAAAATCCAGAATCACTTTCTTGAAAGGTTAGGCAAAAATCCAAGAAGGTGCTCCAGCACTTTCTGAGTATATTTGGAGAAATTCTGTTTAAATCCATGCCAGTGTGAAGCAGGAACTGTTAAACTGTTAAAAGTAAAGAAGCAGTTAGGGAGGAGGGACAAATGAGACTTTGGAGTCTAACGTGCAGTAAAGTGCATATGGGCTTTCCCTCGGTATCACACCCAGGAGTAGTTCTTGGAAAATGCTTGTTGGCTTTTCATTTGACTGCCTTTTAGTTATATTCCTCTTTGTACAGAATAAATACCCTTAAAATGCACAAATGCACAAAGCTGCCAACAGCTATTTGTATGGACACAGGCATGGCTTGGAACAATCCAGAAGATAATTGGAAATATATTTATTATATACARTCCCCCAAGCAAGATTTACAAAAATGTTAGCTAAGACATAATTTACAACATATATTACTCAAGAAACCTAACCTAATACATGTTTCTGTTTATCATCTGATCTGTCTAAATAATTCAATATGAACTACCCCAAAGGTATGTTAAATTTATGTTTTAATTTGAAGTTCCTTCAGCCATTAAAAAAAAAACCTGATTTTGCATGTTGATTTGGACTACCAGACCACTTTCCAAAAAAAGTGATTGATGAACTGCTTTTATAGTATAGTTTTGTAGCATAGTGTATCTACTAAAAGGATTTTGCTATTCTTTCTGAAAAGTATATTGCTATACTATACATAACAGGACACAGAAATTTATGACTAATTATCCTTTACTGTAAATCATCATGATCCACTTATTTTTAATATAATTTCATAGAAGGTTAATGGCCAAATATCCTCACCGCTAACTTAGATATATAGTCACCATAATAGGTATTAGGGGCATCTGATTCACACACAGGCCAAACAGCCAATAAAAAGCAGAGAAATACGGTTGATAACAGCAATAACCTTCTTAAAGGAATGTTAATGTTAGTCCTACATAYTATAAACTATGTATGTTGTGTCAAGTCAATTCAAGATCACAGCAGGGGTACGAGTGCCTTCTTCCACCATGGAGCTTTTGCATAGACACAGACTAGACAATGAAAAACATGGTGGATGGAAATKATTCCAGAATAGTGTCTTGAACATCGGGATGAAAGTAGATGACATCAGCTAGTAATATCTTCTTTAAGCCATTTTATTTTGAGATTTAGCCATCATGAGAAAATAAAGATAAATATACATAATGCAATATTCAGATGCATCTTACTGGATGATGAAGAAACCCAGACATGTGAAAAATGGGAGAAAAAAAAAAGTAACAATTTTGGAAGTATTGTATTACTATTGCGTTTAAAAGACCGTGAAAGCAAATAGATTAGGTTGCAATAGGAAAGGTTTTTGAGATGATCAAATAACAATTTTATGAACAAAAAAATGGAATCCAAAAAACTTCTCATCAAATACAAAAAACGAGTAAAGGGATAAAACAGAAAGGTGGGTTGAGTTGGTAATTAACTTGGGAAGATAAAATATTGAAATATATAAAGAGAGGCACCCGTCTGGAGACTATGGCTATCTAAATACAGATATTACATTTAGGTCAGATATCTAGACTACTAATATAGTTAGTGAAATGTATTTAGCCATTTACAATTCAATGGCTAAAAAATGTCTGAAATTAGAAACACTGCGTTACTAGATTGGTATTGGCAGAATGAAATACAGTTAAATTTATCATCCAGATCATCTACATTTAGGAACTGAATTCCAGCTGAAACTTTTTTTTTTTTTTTTTTTTTTTTTTTTTTTTTTTTTTTTTTTTTTAAGTTTTGCTGAAACTTTTTTTTTTTTTTTTTTTTTTTTATCTTTTAGGAGCTGTATCATATAATATAGGCTAGACATGAGCTCGGGTATCTATGACCCAGATCATGGACTTAAAATAAAGGTGAAAAGATGGCAGGCATTAAAATCAATTCCGTACTAAAAACTAAACTTTAGTTTAATGTACAAAACAAAAATGCATATGYTTTTGCATTGGATATACAAGATTTGAATATCTGTAACTGTGAGAGGAGTGCAGGTGGAGGGTGGGAGGTGTACACACATACACTGAATTAGCAATCATCTAAACCTTAGGAATTTCCATTGATGAAATGCAACAAATATTAAGTGAATTATCCAAAATTTATCCTTCAAGTTGGGCCATTTAAAGTAATTGAACAAAAATTGCATGCTTTTAAGAGATTCTGATGACTAAGAGCCAGCAATAACCTAGTTACTTGTAGAACTGTAAATGCTTGTGTTGGTTGATAGAAAATGATGCTTCATTATAAAATATCATAGCAGAAGATAATCTACCAGAAAATAATTTCTTTTTTTTTTTTGAAAGAAAATACTCATCTGAACGAGTTGTAAAAGCAATATTCATAAATATGTTCTAAATGTTTTTATCGAGAAATRCCTGAGCATTGCTCTGCCATCTTTGAACTGTGAAGAGTTTTCACACATACACTGCAAGATAAAGGAACTCAATACTTTAAAAGTAATTCTAGGGAGATTTGTGTGTGCTTAGAAAATTGTGAATGTTTTATCTTATATCTCTTACAAATGAAGCACATGTTCTCAGGGTTTCTTAATTCTCCTGTCTTTGTTCCAGTTGTCGTTTCTGTTACACACAAGAACTATCCTACCAGGAAATTAGGTATAAAGTCTGACACCTTCAAAGATAAAACCATGAGGATGTTTTACGCTGATGACTGAGAGTCATGCCTGTTTGTACACAGTAAGCATATTCAGATTATATTGAGCACAGTGGTTGTCATGGAGAGGCAGGTTTTCTTTGAATATTTTCTTTTAATTTTTCTATTATTTTAATGGAAAATATTGGAGATTGAGGTTTCAGACTGCATTGATGCCCAGCATTTTGTTTTTCCTCAAGCTATATAATCATATACASCTTGATGTAATTATAATCATAAGCTACTGAATTTTCTCTCATTCCCCTCCATCCCCACATCCTTATGCCTGTGCTTCCAATACAACACAAGAGCCAAAGGCTGCTTCTTGGGTCTTTTGGGCTACTGTTAAACTTCTCCCCCGCTCTCTCTCTGTCCCTCCACACAGTTTATACCTTCAAAATACCTCCAAGGCACCCCTAGAGATATCCATCTGGTACAYTGAGAAACAATAAACCTAAGTGCAATAACACTAAGCACTTAACCATGCACCTCCGCATCTAGTCTGAATGACCATCACCTGGAGAGCTGTTTCTGAAGCAATTCAAAGCTTCATGTAGTATCTCCACCTACATGCCCCCAGCAAAACTAATCTCCTCCAGTTCTCATCAGCTCAGGAAACACCCACATTCCCCTCTTCAAAACATATCTTCCCTTTCCAAAGGAAACTTTTCAGGTCTGCAAGRTAGATCTTATTAGTTTAACAAAGGCATTTGAATCCCATTTGAATTTTCTTTTGTTTCTCCCAAGCTGCTGGCTGGTCTTTAGGTCCCGTCTGTTTTGCTACATGAAGAGATTTAAGTCAGTTCTTGCAAGGGGCTATATTGTACCCYGCCCAACATTGTAAGCTTTCAGGGCAAAGAAGGGTAGCAGAGTATCTACTACACTGATACAACTAGGATTTTCTTTCAGTTTAGATAGGCTTACTGGTTCAACAGCACCTGTTATTTATTATTCACTGTCATACCAACAAATCTGTTAAAATGAATAGTAAAAGCTTCTTAAAGACATCAGCTTCTAAAAACACCTAGGTAAGGTGTTTTTTCCAAAGATATCGTCCAGCAATAGGCCCAAACTTCCCACAAAAACTTTTAAGCCACCATTCCCAGGGTGCCTATCATCAAAGTATAGGGCACCATGGCATCCACTGTTACAAGGGTGCGYGCAAGTGATGCTTTCACACTGTGGAAACTGGTATTTTGTGGAGCAGACATTATGCTACTTGTGCCAGAAAGTGTATGCCAGACCTCCAAACAGACAGGTGCCAGTGTGGTTGGCAATGTGCATCAGCTGCCATGGTCATCTATGATGCCCTTGATAAGATCTTTTTTACAGTTATAAAATTCCTGAGCCCTCTGCAGTGTGGGAGTATATTTATGATCCCAGGAATATGCGTCCCACCTGCGGGCCCATTTGTACCTTTCAAACCCCACACAGTGCTTGGGACACCATGAATGCTAATGAGAGTAAATCTGTTGGACTGCACCTCAAAGACCTGCACAACAACCGTATTTATAGGTGGATTAGACATGACAGCTCTCCACATGAGATTGCCAGGGCCAGCTTCCAGAAACTGATGAATGCTCATTCTTGAGCTATTATAGAGGTCTGGCAATGGGAGCCTGGCAAAAAAATAATTGCTTGTCAAAAATGAGTCACTTAGAGAAGCAGAGCACCAACCATGTGTTAGGAGAGAACAGCATCCGTTATCAGGGCCTTGCTGTCTACAAGCAGTGCCTCACTTGAGAGCAGTCAATATAAGGGCTGAGATGGGGTCAATAAGCACTTGGGTAAAGGGGATGTAATTGATCTACCTGGATTTCCAAAAAGTTTCTCACAAACTCTTTCCTCCAGGGCTCATAAAGAAACTAAGCATTTTTAAAAAACTGAACTGTATACAGAACTGGAAACAAAAGATAGGAGTAGTGTGTTCTGTTTAACAGTCTCAAAAATCATATAGAAGATAGGATAAGCAGTGAGATAGTGAATTTTGCAAATAACACACAGTTATGTAAGGTATAAAGGACAACAACTAACCATGAAGCTTTTTGCTTGATTGTTTCTTTCCTTTCTTTTTAATCTTCTGTGGGACCAAGTGACTGGACAATAAACTGATAGGTGAAATTCAGTGTAGATAAATGTAAAGTGATGCACCTGGGGAAAGCCAATCTTACACAAAAATGTTATGAGCTCTGAGCTGACCATTACCACCTGGGAGTGAGAACTCATGTTATGATATATAGGTCCATAAAAACCATCAGCTCAGTGCTCTGTAGCAGTCGAAAGAGTAAAACAAATGTTAGGAAGTATCAGCTAGGGAACAGAGAACAAAATAGAAAATATCATGCTGCAGTATAAATCCATGCTTTGCCCACACCATGTGTTCAGCTCTGTTCTCCGAATCTGCAGAGGGACATATAAGGACATCGGTTCACAGAAGGCCGTCAAGGATAATAAAAGCTTGGAAGAGCTTCAATAAGAGGAATAACTGAGTTGGCTGGGACTCTTCACCCTTGAAAAGAGACATCTTAGGAGCAAACACTAATGGTCTACAAAATCCCTAGCAGCATAAAGAAGATGAGAAGGGACGAATTCCTTTTTGTCTCTTTCAATGCAAGAACTAAATGACCAAAAAATAAAGCTATTGAGAACTGTGTTCAAATCCAGCAAAAGATGCTTCTTCATGCAGCAAGTCATAGACCTGTCCTTGTTATTGTGGTTGCAAAAAATACATGCGAATTCAAGACAAAACCAGACAAGCACTGAATTGACAGGCAAAGAAAAGACAAACCCTACATAGATATTACTAAAAAGACAAACCACAAAAAATCCCAGAAAGTTCGAGTGGCAGAGCAATGTCAGTGAGCAGTGAGGGCTGAAGAGTATTGAGGAAGTGTCCTATGTGTGTCCTGAACCAAAACACTCTCTCTTTTGGTCATAGGCTTGTCCTTACCTYCCACATCACATTATCTAACTGCCTTTCCATCCTTAAATGACTGACCTATAGATCATCTCRCACTATGGAGGGGTAGAAACTGGTGCTAATGATGCATGTCCAGCACCATCAAGACCTGAAAGGATGCCAGTTGGGACATGTATTGGTACCTCCTTCTGACACCACCCAAAGCAACATGAATCCTTAGAGGAAGCACAGAACCTGGCACCTCTCCTTCTCTCCTTCTCTGTCTGGCACAGAGCAGTTGTACCTCTCCTTCTTGGCCCTTCCTGAAAAACRGTTTAATTTCCATGTCTGTCTTTTCTACACACAAGTGTATTTACAAGTACATTAGTTAGAGGGTACTATTAAAATGTCAGCCCTTGCTGATGCTAGTGTTGTGAGATAAGGAAGTTATATTTTTTATTCTAAGCAAACTGGAAGGCTAAAAGTGCAGGCTGACTTTTCCATGAGGTCATGATTATTTTTCTAGACTRTTTCTTCTGCAATTTCTTTTAAATCCTTTGCTAATGGATAGATCATCTCTTCTACGAATGAAGTATATATCTCTTTCTGTGATCTCCATGTTCTCTTTAATGTTCACGTCATGCTTTCTGTTAGCTAGATTTATATAGCATTGGACTAAACCAGAAAAGGATAAACTCACTGCAGCAGGTGACAGTTCAGGCTATGTCACTGCTAGCACTGGAGAATATGCCTTCTTCCTACCAAAACTTTACTTATTACCAGTAGCATGTACTTTCTTTTTTAATTTTTAATACATTAAATCTTGGCTGCAAACCCAGAAAAATTATAGTGATTGTCTATATCTATTTTCACTCCAGTAAAAACACTTGCTATGGCCTTGCACCTATCATGTAATAAAAAGAACATCCGTGGAGCATCACAGCAGAGGGGCAATTCGCCTTTAACATATGGTAAAGAGTAATGATTTAGCACCTTTTCCTGTTCCAGCAAAGAATATGAATATATGCAGAAAATCTTGATTAGGAAGCTTCTGCCAGATCTAAAAACATACTCAGTGTGTTAACTTTGTGAAGCATGGACATCAGGAGTAGTTAAGAGTCATTCTGCTCTTGCTCACTGAATTCAGGTACCACAAAGATTTCCGGAGCCTCTATTCAAATTTTAAAAGGGCCTAGATTTTTAATCACACAGCTCTCTTGCCTTCAGTGTAGATTCAAATCAACTAATACATTAAATGATGTTAGTCCAGAAGTTATGCAGAYTCTGAGTCCTGATTACTGATGTGTTAGGTAGGGGATATAGCCCAATGAATGCCCCGATGAAATGTTTTTGTACAATATCCTGGTACCCGCCACCTAGTCTGTGATAATCATTCTCCTCACAGCAGCCAGTGGAGCTGGTCCAGCTTCACTGTTTCAGCCAGAAAGACTCAGTGTCCTATGCTGAGGACTTTGTGTAAGAGGCTGGCATTATTCTGTGTAGTGTATGTGCAGCAACCCATGTATCAGTCTCCAGCTGACACRCATTTAGTTGGATTCTTTAGACTTGGCAAGCTTTGACTGGAGATTTGGAACCTTTTATTTTCAGATTTAACCAAGCAGGTGTACCACCAGGAATAAGAGTCAGTTTTTACTTCTCAAATTCCAGTTCAGTGGAGACCCGTGTCTAACGGAGTTGTTATTGCTTAACCAATGCCTCACTGTTTATACCAGAAGTGCCTTTTTCTTCTCACCCCATTTCAACTGCTCTTTGGGTACATTTAAAGCTTTAGCAAAGGTGCCAAATGGGGCTCCTTTCTCCGCTTGAACAACAAAAAAAAMCACTCCTTTTAGCTTCTGCTTTATTTCTTTTCTGTCTGCATTTCAGAAGAAGGCTGGTACTTTAAACACCAATTTGGAATCAGCRTTTCCTGCTGTATTTCTCTTTCAGGCAATGCTGATGTATGTACATTTTGAAAGGACAAGCCTCCTTTGTCTCTTGGGCAAAATATTAAGCAGTGCCAGAGCAGCGGRGCAGAGGGCCACCGGGAGGAGAGCAGAGGTGCCTGCTAGGCAGTCTGGAGGAAGCGCGATGAAATTCCCTTCTCGGTTACACTGCCTGCCTACTGACAGCCAGAAAACACTTCCTCCTTCCCAGAAGCTGCTTGTGGTATCCTGTCATATATCATTTATGCTCTTCTGGAAAATAATAGCCAGGCAACRCAATATTAAAGAGCCTTTTAAAATTATTATGGTGCATTTCAGGCACTAAAAGAATTACTCTTTCTATTCTGAACCTCTATGCTGTTCATTACAAATGCTTGCCAATGGGCCCATATATTACCCTTATGTATGTACTTCTTTTTTCTCCTTTTGTCTACACATATCAGTACAACTTAAAAATACAAARGAACAGACACTTATACATTTACGAGTGCAAATATAGTCTTGTAGAGAGCACGATTTATTCTGTTACAGTATTTTTCATGGAAAGATATTTAAGTTCTGCAGATAGGAAGGTCAGTGCCATCCCTAGCACATGCACATAGTAAAGCCAAAGGTGAAGCAATCTGTTCACTTTGCCTGGCTCCAGCACAGAACTCCCTCCACTGATGTGTCCTGGGATCCCAGCCTCCTGATTGACCAGGATGTGGGCTTTTTAAGAGCTTGCTCACCATTTATCTAGCCCAGAGCTCTTTCTTTTACACAAAACCCGAGCATAGGAGATGAGGTCTAGGTCCTAATCCCATATGGAATCAGGATGCAGCTAGATAGCGAACTTGAACCAAGAGGTCAGGAGCGCTCCTTCACTGCAGACACAGTTTATGTTCTCAGAGACCATGCACTTTAGACACGCAGAGCAAACCGTCTGCACAGGCATCAGCAGCATAAAACTGAATAGCCAACTGGGAACTCATTTCCTATTTTGCGGCTCATAAAGAAGCATTTTCATCTATCAAAAGCTGAAAAGTAAAATTCAGAATTTGCTTCTAAGGACAGAAACCCAAGAAGATACAAACTGGAAGGTGTGTAGTCAGCACAGCAGGGAGCTCTACAACGTGCCCTGCAGACTGGTCCTTCAACTATCAAGGCCTAAATGAAGTAGACTGCAGAACAGGCCCTACAGCCTATGCATCCAAGTATCCTTTATATATGCTCAGGTACACAAGAGATACAGGAAGGCATCCTGGAGCCCACAGTCTAGATATAATCCTTCATTTTCTATTGCATGAATACTGACCTAAGATACAAGTGCTCTCAAAAGCAGCTTTTCTCACTGTTTTGCCCCTTTCCCAGCAAAAGGTCTCTGGACATTATTTATATCATAAATATTCCCCTTCCCCTCTCCCTCATCCCCACACAGAACTCTCTCACCTCTCCTTCTGTTGCTCTCAGTGGGGAAAAGACCTTCTCATATCCACAGCAAGCTGCTTCTCTTATCCATGGAGAAAGCCTCTCCATGGATGCCCTGTCTGCTGCACAGTGAGTGGATTCAGGCAAAGTCTTTGAGTGGGAGTCACTGAATCTGAGGATGATGCAGCTGTTGTTTGAAGCATCAGCTGGTAGCTGTTTTCTCTCTGCAGGCATCAGCTTCTGCTGTCAGCCTTCTTCCCCTGGATGAGTAAGGATTCAGTGCTGCATATATTTGCTACAGGGGCTTGATGTACCAGCAGCTCTGGGGATCCCCAGCAGCTCTGAGGGGATAGGAGACAGAGTGTAAGTGGAGTGGAACATTTTCTCGCAGAGATGAAGTCTGGAGATTCTATACAAAGAATATGACATAAGCTATTTTACCCTTATTTTTCTCTGTAGTCCAGCCTTTAAGATACATCCTTTGAAATAGGATTCCTAACATCTAATTTCAGGCATTCACTCTCCAGCCACAATTCCTTTCCTTCTGCTCAGTGAGACTGGGCATGATCAGACCACTTGAATATCAAAGACACACGCACCTGTACATGGGACAACCTAAACAGCGAATATTCTTCCTGCAATCTCTTCCCCACACACTCACTCTCATCAGTCTGCTACCAATAAATAATGTATTTGTTCATACATAGGGCATCGAAAAGAAAAAAGAGCTATCTTTTGGCATTGAACTAGACTACATAATTTTTGCTATAGAGAGGACAGAGGATGATGTATCTAAAGTTAGGTCTTTTACTGCACAAGTTTTAATAGATAGATTTTAGCTATTGATGGGTACCCCTAATTTTAGGGTACCAAATTATCAAAAATTTGCCATACACTGGCAAGACACTGCCAGGACCCTGAGCACATCCTGAGCCCCACAGTAGCCCAAGGACTGCCAGGAGGTGATAAACGCAAATGCACACAAATGGTGGATACAGCGTAAGTCGTGTGTCTCCAAACAAACATTTACAACATTTGCACTTTCTAATCTTGTTTTTTTTTTCACCTTTTTGTTTGCTACTCAAGCTTGAATTACTATGTTTATAATGTAAACTGCAAGTATGCTAACAGAGGGGTCATGCCTTGCTGTGTCTTCTTTCAGGATTTTTACCAAGTACTTGTCAATAATCTGACTGAATGTCCAGGGAAACCCATCAGAGCCCTGTCATTTCTTTCATGGAGAATCCTACAGAACCCATTAGGATTTATGAAGAGCAGAGRCAAAAATCTATGTCAGKTTGTACGTTCTGATTAGAAAAACAACAGATATCTTTTGTTCAGTCAAATGCCACAACTACAGAGTTCAAACTGTCTTTGAGTATCAAACTTGGAGACATGAAACAGAGAGCTTAGTCTCTTCAGACCTAAGTATATAATAAGTTCATTAGAGCTTATAAGTCCATTAGAGTATTCCTTCAATTTTGGTATGTCTAACTTCAGCAATCTAATGGTCATGTTAAGCAGCCATTAGTAATAATTCATTATTACTTGCTGAAAGATAAAAACAATTAAAGTTTGTGTAAATTGCTGCCAATTCTGTGCAATTCTTCCTTTAATGTACATCAAGTAGTAATTAAGAAAGGGGAGATGACAGATCCTTTTTAAGCAACTGAATTAAATGATACTCAGAAATATTTCTTATCTTGAATATGTTTCAGTCTTATTTATTTTATATTACGGTTCATAGCAAGCAACTGTTATTATATTTCCAATCTTTGCCTGTATTTCTGCAGGGATACCAGTGGTCTGCCATAGCCATTCCACATAGTCACATGTTATTCAGAGCTGACCCCCATATCGGAAACATTCCTTCCTTTCCTGCACAAATATTTTGAGTATTAATTTTTAGCAGACTTTCTTCACACGTTGTGCTCTTGGAAGTGCTACAGTTTCCATAATTCTGTTTTGCTTCCAGCTTCTATCAAACAATGCCTGAGAACAATTCATTATAAAATCCTTTGCTATTTATTTCATTTAGACTGATTATCAAATGTTCAAATTTAGGGCAAAACACAGAACTTCCCCACTATAATTAATGCTGGTAAAGGAGAAGAAGGGGAAGAAGCAGTCAAATGTATTTTCACTCTTCCCAGGGATTAGGAAGATAAAATGATCTTTCTCTTTTTTTCTGGGCAGTACTTCAGATATCTCAGTGAAACAGCCATGTAAAACCTAAGTCTGCATTCCATGTAAAACCTAAGTCTCAGCTCCAAGCAAGATTTAACTCCTTAAAAATATTTCTTTCAAGTAGCTTACGACAAATAAAGATACCAATTTACTGCTCTTGAACTTAATAAAATGCAATTTATATATTTCTTTGTATATATATAATATTAAAAATACATTCTCAGCTCCTCAGCAACCTTTCTTTAAGAAATATCCATCCTAAGGTTTCACTGTAAACACAACGCCTCATTAAAAATACTCTTCTCAATCTCTCAAATCAAACTGAAGGCTACTAAACAAAGACGCACTCAAAAAAACAGAGATGTCTTTAACATCCCAAATAAAATTAATCTTCATTTCCCTAAGTTTGCAAAATGAYATTTCTCTGTGAAATCAGTGTACACTGTTTAAAATAAGCTCCTAGCTGATACTAAATATTACTCTCTCCTACCCATAACAAATTACCCAGGCTATAAGCCCTTCTTCAAAGTTCTTAATACATCTACGTCAGGAAAGAAATTATGAGGGCTTCTTATTTTATTAACAGGTAAGATTCGAAATTAGAGTAGTCGCCTACCTCTGTAGTCACTTAAGATATGGAAAATTTTGCAAGAAAATTTTCCTTCTTTGTGGAGCAGTTAAATAGGATGGATCTGCGCCTGATGTCCTGCTGATTTGAGGTTAACCGTTAGAAAGCATTATATAAAAGGATATAACTTGTGCTGTGAGATTTTCACCATAGTGCTAGACACAGTGATTCTGTGCTTCCTAAACACAATTTTCCTTGACTCACTACTCAAAAAGAACCATGAATAAATACTTTTTTTTTTTTTTAATGAAAACTCAACATTCCCTATGGTAGAATTAGCTTTTTATCATTCTGTAATAATTGAGAAACAAGAGAAACCAATGCAGAGTTAAACAACTCCAGGAACTGACCACAATTTCCTTTCTGAATCGACCCAAAGAGTTTTCTACTGTGTTCGTTTGTATGTAACCTCAGCACACAGTCCTTTCCTGGTGATCAGAGTCATGCGTATTAGTTGCACGAGACTATAATCCTATGCCAAGTCGACACTTTGCTGAATTTTGCCCTTAGACATTAAACAAAGCTCAAAAGTTTATGACTGTTAAAATGATATTTAAAGCCTTTACTGAACATTGCATTTTTAACAGACAGGTTAAACTGACCATATTTTCAGATCATCTCTGTGATTTCCATCTTTACAAAAGGCAAATATTCGAGGTCAGTGAAAAACATAACAGCCTGGGAAAGAGGGAGGTAAAAGTCAAGAAGTAAAACTGCTGGTTTTGTTACACATTTTGAAGAGGCTACCTCATGCTAACAAGATGGGAGGAAAACATGATGTGCAGAACCCAGAGAGGGAAGACTTCCAATTTTGAAAACAACTGACAAATATTGTCCACATCTGCTGGCAAAACCATGTACGTCCCAGACWCACAAAATAGATGGAAAAGGAAAATATTTTCTCACATCTGTTTTGTCTTTGTCTCGAAGGAGAGGATACCAAGACAGAGATTTTACCTATTTCGATTTAAATGGTGCCTGTCACTGTGGTAACTAGACCCACTCAAAAAAAAAAAAAAAAAAACCCTAAGTAAAGGATAGAGAGAAGAACAAGCTTGCTGAAGAGGCAGATAAAAAGGCAAAAACTTGTCTATTTCATTTATTGACCTAGAGTTACAAAATCCTTCAGAAGCACCTCTCTGCTCTGAATCCCACCTCATGAATTAAAATACCACATAATACTCAATATAGAAAGGACAGCTCATCACAATTCAGCACATAAATATTCAACAGTTACTATGAGGAAAAATAAGCTGCAGCCTGTTCATTTCTCAACCTTCTTTCTTAAGAGACTGGGGAAAAGRCAGGTTTTGAAGGTTAAAAAGAGACTAAAAAAACCTCTGGAAAATAGTGGCAACAGCACTGAAGTCTGGGATACCACATGGAGGGAAGCATTCAGAAGGCCTTGCTCAGCACGTTACCTAGGCAGGTGCTTAGTGGTTAGAGGCAGGATGATCACATAGACTTCAAAAAGTCATTTACCTGCTAGGTGTCTAATGCAGTGCTCCTGGATGCATGCTTGGCCACAGAGAGGGTGAATATCATAAGCTCAGTGGAAGGGAACTCGTTTTAAAGTTGGGACAAGCTGGAAGAAGCACATGCTCTATGGCACCCTGTCTACCAAATCTTCAGTAGGAAATACATTTTCCTGGAAGAGGAAGCGAAGTCGGAGCTACAAGAGTGTTACCCTCAAAGAGGGAAGGCATTGGTATTCCTTCATAGTTTCTCCTTGGAAGACATTGGATATAAGATTAGTTTTCTATTAGCATCAGAATCTGCAGCGCTCAGAGCTTAAGGCGGTAATTGCTGTAGGGGCGTCCTGAAGTTGCAGTTGCACAAAATTTCCTGCAAAAATATCAAAAATATCATCTCCCCCATTTCATTGGCTGCTTGCAGCACTGCCCACGTGCTTGAAAGATCACAGCAGCTTGCAGCAATACAAACTTACTTGCCCAGTTTCTGTCATGAGGAAACTCCAGTACTCTACACTGCCTCCGGCTGGCATCATTCCAGCAGTGAACTTGTCCTAGTCTCTTCAAGACTGTAATCCCTCCATTTTAATTTCACGTGTACTCAGATATCTGTAGGAATTATTTCATCAATCCACTTTTATCTCTCATCCTATGTAAGGAAATAAAGGAGGTCAATGGTCAGAAAAATTTGAACAAAAAATTATGAAATAAAATCTTCCCCTCCCCCCTTTCCTTTTCAGTCTCATTTTGGAACTGAATGTTACCAATCYTTGAAAGGAAGCCAAAATTCAATATTATGTGATGGGAACATGAATAATGTATGAAGAGACACTTCAAATAATGTATAAATTCTGAAGCATGGAAAATCTAACAAGGCTGTACCAAAGGCTCTATAAAAGTTACAGCAGAACCAATTGGTCATATCAAAAGTACTCATGAACCTCTCCCATCCCATTCAAATACAGCAGTCAATACATGACATATCAAGATTTCTTCGCTAAAAAGTCAAAACATGACATTAAAGGMTGTGAATTTAGAAGCAAAAGTGCATATATTAGCAAAAACCATATAATCAAAGATATTCCAAAGTAGTATATCTATATACAATCCTAATACCAATATCCTAATACCAATGGGACTTCAAATGATAGCTAAAACTGCACTGATGCAGAAAACCTTGGACAACTGAGAAATCCTGGATGTGTATGAAATTCTGAAGTCTATATCTTTTCTTTTGCTTGTTTGTTTATTCTGTTTTGYTTTTTTTTTCACTTTCTTTCCTATAATTTCTCTATATGCCAAAGAGTCACTCTGTTTCTAGCACCACTCCTTATCCAGTCACCCATCTCCTTGGTGTTCAAATAATTCCCATTCACTAACTAGACCTGCTAAAAATTGTGAAGGTGTCACTGGCATATTTACTAAAGTGGTGGCCTCCCTCAATGTGATATGTGAAGGAAAGAACTGACCCTTAGAACAGTGATTCAAACTATAGTTGTAGAAATATTGCCTCAGATACACACTGGTTATTTTCTCCAAATATTGAGGGTTTTGTTTGTTAGTTTGTTTATTTGTTTGTTTTCCTGAATTTTCATAAATAGAGTAACACATCTGTAGAGAAAAGAGAGGCCCTTCTTCCTCTTACCTCCTAAACTCCCACAGAAAAATATGGATGCATCTTCCAGAGTCATGTTGTACTTGGACAGATGTATATTTTAYGTTTTTCACCATCATACAAGTTTTTTGCTATCACATGTAAGTGAGTATCACATGGGTAAGTGAGCATCCTGGGATAAAATTCAGGTCTCAGTTTACAGAAATAATAATAAAAAAGCCCAACATTATCTTTTTTTTAGAAGAGGATGTATAATGTTCCCAAAATAAGAATTTGGCTTATTGATGTACTTCAGGAGAAATGATAGACGGTTTAGCCTAAGCAACACACTGGTGACATTCACACTTTGCACTAAATATGGAATTAGAGCTTTCATCAGACTTCCTGAGACTAAATTGCATTGCTCCCTGTAAATTAGAACTCTGGCGCAAGATGAACACTCAGGCAGGGAAAGAGGTGAATATGAAGCAGTGCCCATGTTCTCCAGACCTTAGACTCACTGCACAGAAAATACATAGAAAAGAAAAAAAGAAAGAGAGAGTAAGAAATGAAAAAAAAAAAGCTTTGCAAAGCATTGGTATTCAATCCCACATACACTCATGAATATAGATGTACACAAACATAAATGTGATGTACACATATGTACACTGATCAGCATAGCTGAGCTTCTTTAAAGACTAGCCAAATTGACTACTACATAGCTAATAACAGCTTTCTAGACTCTAGAAAAAAAGGAAAAGAAAGAAAAATATGTTCTTCTTTGGGATGACTGAGGCACATTATTTCCCGGGGTAACCCTTGCTGTGATGCAACATGTTGCAACATCTTTGTCTGAAGGCTATGCCTAAAGGCAGAGTGGAGGCCTATGAAAATAGACGCAAGCAGTACTGTAAATATTGTGACCCTTCASAAGATATAACCCAGATGTAACAGACAAGTAAAAATCAGGAATGTCAAAAAAATGAAGTGAAAAACATGTTCCGAAGGTGGATGTAGGCAGCAAACTAGGAAGCCATCTAATAATAATTGTGAGCAAAACTGAATGATGATTGTAGCATCAGATTCACAAAGCTGTCTGTGAGGGTCAGGAGCTGTTTTCTTTATAAATGGTGTCACTCACCATTCTACTATTCATCTGTTTTTACTCACTGTAGGCTGAAACTTGGCATCTGCACAATCAGCTCAAATGCAAATCTGTCTCTAAAAATGACTTAAATGGGTTATGCCAAATTTAGTACTGAAACAGTAAAAATAATAATTTGAGTACGGTTACATATTGGCTGACAATAGTTATATGACTGCTAATCAAATGAAGATTCAAAAGTCCTGAAATATAGTAGCCAGAAAATGCACAAAATCCAGAACCATTTACATCATATCTATTAATCGCAGTACAGAAAAAGAAACTTGGATTGTCCCTTTCCTCCACATAGTAAAAATAATCTACCAATTACATTAGAATTGACATCAAATTCTGCCATTTTCCTCTGTAAGCAGTGGCCAAGAACTACAAAAGTACAGAATAKTTGAAGCTGGAAGGCACTTCTGGAGGTCTAGCTTCCACTCAAGAGTGGGACCAGCTCCACAAGTGGACAAGTAGCTCAAGATGCACAGATTAGGTACAAACTAAGGTTTTATTTAATGACAAAACTCCACCTAAAGACACAAAACAGTAGAAACGCAGCTGTGGAGAATTCTTGCTTTTGGTAAGTGAGAGATCCAGCTGGGCAAAATGGTCATTGAGCTCCCCAAGTTTCAGCCTCAGCCTGCTGCTGGCTTCCCATGTACCCAGACTTTGGGGCTAAGTCTTCTCTCGTTTATACCAAGGTACCTGTATATTTAATTCAGTACAGTTATTAACGCAATGAAGGTGTGTGGGAGCAGAGTCACAAGCAGTTGTTTTCTTTTACTTTCAGCTGAAGCCGTTGCTAAGTCCCTTACACGTAAAGCATAGCTTTCCACCTTGTTCATTTCAAAAGCATCTGTGCAGGATGATAGAAGTTATTGTCAAGATTTCCTCTAAGGTTCCCAGCTCCCTTTTTTCATTGTTTTCCATTCCTTGCTGGATGGGAAAATAACAGACTCCAAAATATTTACTAGATGGAGAATAGGATGTGATTCAGACTTTCAGGAAGAGCTTAATGTTGGAATAATTATTTAGAGTAAATTGAAGTTAGCATGCTTAAAGAATTCTTCTTTTTATTGCAACTGCCCACTTCTTTTTATTGCAACTACCCATTTCTGTAGCTCTTTCTCACCACATTTTCAAGCCCTTTATAGTATCTTGGAAAGAAAGTAAAAATTTTCTTCTTCTTTTGTTATTACAGTAAACATTGAAAGCATAGAAAGTTCAAGTCTTACCTCACCCCATCGCACACCAATTCCCAGTGCTCTTTACCATGTGAGAAAAAATGCACCATTATCAAAAGAATACAACAGCAATATGCTGATTATAAATAGACTCTATGTGCCTCTGAATATGAGGCTTGTTTCTCTAGAGTCAGAGAGCCTGTGACAAATGACCACCATGACTAATTGCTCATTTTCATCCAAGCAAGAAATTCGACTCATAATTTGTTATAAAGGGATAGTCCAACAGAACTGTTATTCAACAGTTAAAAGAATATGTTTGTCATCAGTCGAGAAACTAGCTGAACAGAATAATATAAATAGATTGAAAGACAAATAGATTTCCAGATGGCATGTTGTCCTTTCACCAGTATCACACACATATATCAATTGGTGGCATATCTGATGTATTGCTAGAGGGTCATGGTGTCCCAGATATTTATTACTTTCCACCAGTAAGATTCTGTTTTATTAAAATACCAGTGTCAACACCAGTTGTTAGGATTTTAAAATGTCCTGCCTTGGCATGGAACCATTTATTTAAGCTCTGACCTTGAATATTTATGTCATGCTCTGTTTTTCCAAAGCTAAATTATATTTAGCTCTGTTGTTGGCTCCTTTGTTTTGACTAACATATGCTTTTAAGAAAAGTGTACAGAAAATGGAGGCAGCAATACCAGGTATTCATCTCTGTTGGGTTTAGTGTGTGTCCATTCAAGTACAAAGCCATAGAATGGCCAAAGTTAGAATAATTTCACAGCTGAGTCAGTAATCATCTTCCAGTCACYTTCTCAAGGTTGACTTTTGCAGAGTATGGTTGATACAAACAAACAACAGAAAATATGTAAGGTAAATCAAGCTCCTATCTTGCAGAGGCTCCAAATTCAATAATAATATAAAAAAAAAWTACATTATTACAGCAACTTCAGGAGGTTACTACGTTTGCTTGAAGACTCTGTATTGCTTGTTAAGCTTTCCTTTCCTCATAACAAAATGTCTTCTACTTGTATGAGTGAAGGGACCCTCCTCTGACCCCAAGCCATTACATTTGAAATGATGAAACCAGTATTCTAAAGAGTGAAACTAGCATTTTGGTCTTGTTTCCATTCCGCTTTTCAGCTGATATTAGTCCTATAGCTCTCCCTCCATAGGCTTGCAAGGTCTCATTCCCAGTGTTTATTCAGACTGTGTCCTTAGTTTGTGGATGTTTYTCTGTGACATCTTCTGATCCTTCTGCTTGTCCTGCACACATACAGATATGCATAAGAACACTAATAATGCTCCCCAAATACCGTTATCTTAAATGGTGGTGAGTGCTTATGTTTAAGACAGAGGCTACAACTGTAGCAGTTACCAGATATTARAGAGAAACTTGAGCATTTCTTCTGTTTATCAGCAACACAAACAGCAGTTACATTGCTTTGGTGAGGATTAGCTGAGCTGGCAAATGCTTTAGAGACATAAAATGTGCTATAAAATTTTGTGTATATTTGCCTAGAGGTATCTCTAGCCTCCCTTCAAACTGATGACCCTAGCCTGCTTTTAAATCTCAGTCTAGGTTGTTCTCTTTGTCTATTGGTAGACAACTGCTGTATACCACGCATTAAGGAAGACCGAATATATAACTACAGAAGGTACAATAGTCTTACATCTTCATTAAGCATTTAGAGAGAAATATTGGGAAAAAAATAATAGACATTCTCCCTATTTTTTAAAGGAATGCTTTACAGAAATGTTTTGATGCTCTTYAAGGATTAAACAAAATCTTCTYGTGCCCATTACTTTAGTAGATGAGTCCCAGCTGTGTTTTCCTGAATATTATAGAACATCTTTATAGCAGCCTTTTGCTGATTACCTTTCTATCCMTATTTATTGGTGGTTTGTGTGGTTGATAAAGTGCTGCAAATGATGTTGCAAGTCCAGGCAGGTTTCTGCTCCATGTTTTCAGTTCTCTTCATGTCAAATACGTATAAAGTGTTGGACATCTGCCTCTGAAAGGGAGCAAACAGCTCCAGAAAGGAGTGAGAGTCGCATGAGAAAGTGCCGGTTCTACRCTGTCCTCACTGTAGCTTCATGGGATAATCATCACTGCAGGTGCTCTGAAGTGAGCAGACTTGTTGTGGAAGAACAAGCTGGAAACTGGTCCCTTTCCCTCTCATGAATCTCCTGCAACTTCACTGACAGCACTCRAGTGGAGAAATAGCAGCACTGCCTGTGAATATTGCCCCTACACTGTAAATGGCAGAAGGATTAGGATSACTGTGGCATAAGAGGATCGTACAATACTATGGAGTGCATAGTTGTACGGATTACCATGGGCTTTCTGCGTACTCTTATTGGCTGATAATGTCTGTGAATATCAAAGGGAAAAGAGTTTGTGCAATCCATTGAGTCAGTCAGAAGAGCACTGTAAGTTTCAACTAAGTCTCCTAGAAAACAGGTCTAAAATTTTCTAGTGTGCTTTGAGGGAGTTAATTTGATGATAGTTCACTTAAGCTCAGTTTAGTTTGTTTCACATTTGAGCTTGGTTCATTCCATGTGTGGATTTAGAGTGCCGATAAAACGGTCTGCCATCAATGTGCAACATTTAAAGCTGTGRTGATGTCCTCTAGGTAAAATAAATTACAAAAACAGATGTTGCAAGGCGTACAGCTAATAGCATACAGATTTTGAGATTCACTCATCAGAAACGCAAAGGCCACCTTCTGTTACATCAATTATACTGTTCACTGAGACCAGTGTTATTGAAGATTCACACAGAAACAMAATCTGCCCCCCATTTTTCACATCAATTAGTGAAAAGTTTTTAGAAGAAATTTCTTATCTGTTTCACCGGTTTCCAGGTCACTTTTCTGTAAATGCCAAGCGTCCAGTTTATTTTATAATAACTTTGAAATATCTGCACAAAGGTACTGAAGATGAAAATCCATCACAATATCTTGTCACCACAAAGTTTAATATTCTACCACATTTTCCTTGCTCAAATAATATTTTCACGTCTTTTGTTTCAAAGAACACACAAAAAATATGTTTGTCTGTATCTCCACTGATAAAGTATCCAAATCATCTTATTGTGCTTGTGTCATACCTATGTCTAATTCCATGTTCCCATTTCCAGAATCCATCAGTAAAATCTATTCACTACAGCCTTGCATCACTATTCTATCTTCCAAGTAAGTAGGAATTCCACCAAGACTTCAAATTAGGTGGATCAATCCCCTTCATGATCTTGAACTTTCCTCAGACAACTCATCTTAACTTTGCCTTAGTCACTTACAGGTCTGCACAAGAGATGGGATAAGTTAGGATAAGATCCCTAAGCCAGTTACAAATTGAGGAGAGCTGCATGGGCATTTGAGGAATGGGGAGGATAGCTTTTCAATGAAAGCYATTAATTCTGCAAAATCAAATCTACCAGGAAACCACTTAGTTCAAAATATTTTCATTTAACAAYTGTAAGCCAACATTTCTTTCTGAAAATTTAAAGGAAAAAGTTATCTTTTATTACAAAATTGTATTTAATACTGCAAAGAAAAAAAAAAAAGACATTTCTCTTTACCTAGAATATCTTTTTGTTTGATTTTCGGTCGTTAATTTTTCACCTTTTTAATATTTTTATTATTTCTCTAATGTCAAGCGAGGGAGAGAAAAAGCACCACAGTTCTTTTCAGAGATTTTTCTATTTTCTTCAAGCTTTTCAGGGTGAGAAAGAGACAACACTGAACTCAATGGACATTGCTTTCCTGCTTGATCCCATGTGACAGCTCTGATTTCTTAATAGAATTTTTCCCCATCRTTAGAACAGAGAAAGTCTGTAAGCCCTGAAAATGGAAGAAACACAATCTCTCTACTGCCGTATATCTGAGACAGAGAAAAGACCCCTAAGGAAGTCTGGGGTTTATGTCTGCAGATAGAGTGTGGAAGAGCAGGGTTTCCTTGATATATAGAGGTGAAATAGCTGGACCTCAGGCATGCTGCCTACTAATCAATGGCAGATTAGGGTAGCTGGCGTTCAGAGTGCAGTCAAAGCAGTTTTCCATACTAGCCAAGCACCTCTCATTCGGGTACCTGTGTGAAGGGCTGGAGCAAAGCCACAACATGAGTTTACAATCTCAAGAATGTGGCTTGCCGCACTCAAAAATTTCTCCAAAACTTCTTGCTATTTAATGTGAACCTGCCACTCAGCAATGATTTGCTCTTCTCAAAATTGTTCTTCGAAGTGTAGCGGCCTGCTGTTTCTGAGGTATTTTCCTGAGGTATTTTTCATATCCATGGATCTTCTTTCAAGAGTTCTGTCTATATCAGCTGAATTTTTAATCAAGAATCATTTTGATTTATGAATACAGAGGAAAGAGATAGCTAGTCTGAAAGACAGATACGAGAACTCATGCAAAGATCTGTGTTGTTAGTAAAAGTAAAAAGAGACTTGTRAAGACATGGAGGTGTGACCATAGATAGCGATTAAGACATAGAAAATTTTATGAGTTGCACAACAGAAACTGTGGGAAACTGACTCTGAGATTTGATTCTTCCCAGAAGTCCAATGATGTTATGAAAAAAAACGTTTTATGGGGTGTTATGTAGACAGTACAGACAAGCAGGGAAAAGGTCTGAAATGCAAAGATCTGCAACATTAAGAAGTAGAGTTTAGAGTTTTGCTAAGATAAACAGGAGGAAGTAGGTAAATCTAGATAACAAATCCTCTCARGATGAAGTTCTTGCAGAAGACGAGATCTGTCATGCTCTGGGAGTGATGGAGAAATGTTATAGCCTTCTAAAGTTAGGTGAGATATATTCCACCTACTTGTGGTGAAATACGTCCTCAGGAACTGACACAGCTTTTCATGGCAGAGACTCCTATCAGCAGTAAAAGTAACTAAGAGTATAAGTCCTCTGACTGTGGATGAATGTCTTCCTCAGAAGCTGTGAGAGAGAAAGGTTTTAATTTAGCCATTGCCTAATTTATACCTTCTGGTATTAAATATAAATATTTCTCTAGTATTTTCTCAAGCTACAATCGGTTAATTTTAGGGTTAAATAAACAGCTCTTACTGCATCTGTTAACTTCATCYTCTTGGCTATTCATAACTAATAAGCATACACTGAAAAATAAACAAATAATAAATGAAGAAGTGAGACTTTTTAATTAATATACATGATAAACATTGTTTCACTCCCAAAATATTCAAATAAATGCAGGGAGAGCAGAAAGAACGTGAAAAGCCCCTTCCCCTCCTTTCCTTTTCACAGCTAAATTGCAGAAAGAACAAAAAWTATTTCAAGTTCTCTTTTTTTTTAATTCTTTTGGGTAAAATTACCTTCTCTGCRCTATTAATGCCTATAAACAAAACTCAGAAAATCTACTATTTAAAAATAAAAAAAATTAAATACAAACTGGAAATCATCTATCTGAAAAGCTCTGTGTCACAAAATACATTTTTATCATRTCTATGACATTTGTGTTTTTCCAGAATGTCCATATTTGTAGTGACTCTAAAAACTGCTACCTCTTTGGTAGAATGATTTGGTTTCTACTTGGTATTTGGGACCAAAGTATGACTACTTTGCTCRCATCTAATCCCAAAACAACTGAGGGCCATATTTTCCTTTCAGTGTCTCTGGTAAAACTCTAAAGTTAATTGACTTTGGTTCAGATGTACAGATTAACTAAATCATACCCTACCCCAGTGGGACTGCTAAAATGATTAGAGCAAGTAGTACCTGCACAATTAAAAGGCTGTTTCATTTTTCCCCCCTTTAATTTAAGAGTGTTATTTCATAATGAAAGCAAAAGGAATAGCAGCACATGTGATGTTGCTATTCGCTTTTCACTTATTTGCTTCACTCTTCCATGGTAAAATTTCCTATAGCGAAGGAAGGAACATCCCTATTAGCTTTCTGCTGTGAATGTTCCCTAGCATTGGCAAAAGCAGAATTTTTCCTAGGTAGCATCTACTTCATTCCATAACTTCATCTCACTTGTATCAACACAAACAAGCAACTTAGCAAGCTGTGCTTTATCTGAGTTATATAATTTCATACCCTTGAAGTTACAAAATGGACTGAGAATGATTAATATAATACCAGGCATTTCACTAACARCTGAATGTTGCAATATTAATGTTCAAAATCAAACTAGAGGTACAACATGTACCATGAATATCAAAGGAATAATGATCAAGCCCTCCATGTAAAGTGTTATTCATTATATTTAATCATCATTATCACTATAATCTGAGTGCCTAAGTGCCCCTTAACTACAGAGTTCAAGATCAAGTTCTGAAGATGATTTTATTATTTATTTTTCTGTCTACCTTTTGCATTTACCACCTACTCATCATTATTAAGCTACTACTCTACAACTCCAGGCAATTTCATTGTTTTAATATGAAGCTAAGCAAAAATTCTTTGCTACCTTTGTTGCTTAGACTAATTTAAGGTACAGCTTAAGAAGGACCGAAAAACAAATTTTTTAGCATATGAACACTGACACTGAGATCCAGGGAAGTACAAGTCCCTCTAGCGCTACTACCCTCAGCCTGGTAAATGTTTAGCTCCTACCAACAAGGAAGAAAGTCACAAGCCATTCACACCTGTGGTGGGTAGCAGTAGTATCTAATAGTATATAAAATACCCTCCTGGCTTTAACCCAACATCCATCCTCTACAGAGAAGCTGTGAAGAGCTGGGGGAAAGAAGGCAGCTGTCTTGTTCTGGCAGCCTCAGGTTTCCTCAGTCACAGTCTTACTACGTTTTGTAGGTTCCCTCATGCTGCTGAAATGTGCCATTAAATCTTGGGCAAATCTGTCCCTCAGATGTGAGGAGATCTTGTTTCATCCTGAAGGTGATAGCAATGAAGCTTTAAAGGCCTTCAGAGTCAACCAGGGTTGTGGCAAACTGCATTAAAAATTTATAAAAAAATATGGCTATTGGATGAATATTCTATACTAGCTTGTGTTCTTTCCAAAGTGATGAGTAGACAAGTAGGAATGTATTTATATGTAACTAAAATTGTGATTGCAGGCATGTGGGTAGGGAAATAAAAAATATAGGTCAAAAAGATGGTTTAGTCTCTATTGGCAGCCTATAAAAAATACACTGTGACAGTTCCCATTTAGTAAATGATAAGTTAATCCTTTCATAATGTAGGGCAAAGACAACTACCAAACAACACGAGTACATACACAGTGAGCAATGGCCTGAGAAAATCCTTGTCTCAAAAACAAAAGATACAAATTATATCATTATTCTCCTGAATGACAGACTCTGCTTTTATACTGATTGCCACAAATCAATTTTTATTAATTAAGGTGTAATTATGCTTGACTGCATTCTCCTAGTGTCTCTGCAGGCCAGTCAAGAATTCCTCCAACTACAGCAGTCCGAGCGTATGACGGAAAGCAGTAGACGCCTACAAGAAACAGATGAGAAAACAGGGAAGCGTTTAAGATTGTAGGATGGCATCTAACTAGTCCTGCTCCTTGCCCTGGTGGCTCTTTGGGATTGAATAACCTACCTCCTTCACCTCTCCATTGACTCTTGGTCTCCATGCGGAGAGGGAAGCAATTTCTCAGCAAGGACTGGCTGGATGAGCTGCATTCCAAGTGCTAGAACTCTCTGGTGTCGGAACCTGCCAAAAACAGTGCACGAAAAAGCCATGAGCACCTTTCTCCTTGTTGAAGAATCCGTGTAGAGAGTTGCAAAACTGCCTGTGTCAAGTTTACTTCTGAACACAAGTTAAAAATCCTGAGGGTAAAACCTTTTCTAGCACATACTGCCTTAGAAGAAAAAAAGAAAAAAAAGACAGCAGAAGCCATATGTTATTGGTGTCTTCTAGTGTTAACCTCCTACAACAAGTGCTTTGGCACTTGTGTAATTTATTTTTAATAGTGCTTACAACAAAAACATTTTCCCAAACATCTCAGTATATTTCATCATTAGCTTTCTCAGAAGCAAGCTGTGTGCCACTGACTCAAAAAAAAATATTTCTAAGTCCTGGAGATAAAATGAACTATTGACAGTTAACTTATTTTAGAAAATATGTGGCCCTGTCTGTCAGTGCATTTGCTGGAGATGTTTCAGCTGACAACAGAAAAAAGTGTTTAAGCCATAAGGAGCTGTTCAACATGAAATGACTGTACATAGATGTCTCATTACAGCTGAGGTCAGGTTGTTTTGGCATGGCTGTCATCACAGAGCCTCTGTTGTAGAAGTAACAGGAAAATCATGGGAGGGAACAACATAAAAAGTACTGACTGCACTGATTTTTGGCAAATACTGGGCTGGTTTTACCATGTCAGACAATATTTGGCAAGCGGTCATGAGCAGCCTTCATATTTTCCTGTGTTCACAAATAACAAGCCCAGAGATTAACATGCTTACAGTTGTCTAGTATCAACAAATCAAAAGTGAAAACAAATAACACAGTTGAATGAGTCCTACTTCTTTCTATGCCAGCTGAGAAGTCACGCACAGAGCGCTTAGAAGCATCGGAGTGACATATGCCCACAGTACCGTTGTAACCCGGGAGCCCCTGACCGTCACAGGCTTCCAGCAATATGTCACGTCTGACCCAGCAACATTTAACTTTCAGTCTGYCTCGTTTCAAGCCTTTAGCAAGATATCAATTTAAATATCTGTATATCTTTATAGAGTAGGAAGTCTCATCAATGGCTCAGAAGATAAAAATCTATTTACAGCGATTGTCATAAGAAGTTTAGTGACACAAGCTAGTAGTTTGTTCATTATTTCTGAAAAAAAATATAAAAAAAAGGCTTTTTAATCTTAAAGGATTAATTCTCTGTACTTTTCAATAGGAAGATTTCACGGCTGTGCATTTCCTTCATTCTGACAAATGTTACCAGCAATGTGCATCTTTGCTGTAATTACTTTTGAAAGGAGAGCAGACATGCAAATTGCCGTTTCCTCTTAGTGGATTATCAAGGCTCAGCCTTGCTACATAATGAATGGAAAAGTTGCCTCTGGTTCTACAGTGTATCAAACAAGCTGGCCAAATCCAACTCACAATGAGGGCGATGGGTGTTTGGTGGAGGGCTGCAAGGTTTTCAAATATGTATTTTCTCATGCTCTTCTGCGTAATTCAGTTAAGGCGCTGCTCTGTTCATCTGTGTGGATTACCAGATCATTATCAATCATATTAGAATCTCAGCCAACATAGGGAACAAAGCAAAACCAATAAATAAATAAATAAATAAATAAAAATAAACACTACAAAAAAAATCCTTCTCTGATCAGTAGACAGACTGGGAGTGAGGTTCTTACCATTTTCCTAACTATTGGATAAGACACACCTATGAATCACACAGAACCACAGAATCATTAAGGTTGGAAGTGATCTCTAGGGATCATTGAGTCCAATCCCCTGCACACACAGGGTCACCTAGAGCAYGTGRCACAGGGTGGCGTCCAGGCGGGCTTTGAATTCCAGCAATATCATCTCAGAAAACCTTGGCATCCAACACAATATACTTTGAAGAACCTGGACAAAATGTACATCAGCTTTCTTTTTTATTGACATAATAAATTAGCTAAGACTGTCTTAAAAGGGACTTTCAGGTTAAAGTCACTGTTATGATAGGGAGACATTGTGCTTGGTAGCAGGACGTGGGCTGGAAATGGCCCTTGAGCCTTTCCCTAAGTCTGTGTTTGAGGAAGTGCAAAGATAAATCTCAAATCTGAAATTTATCCAATAYATATCTCTTTTATGCTTTAATACCACTCCTTTCTTGAGTGAAACTTAAAAGTGAAACCTTTTAATTCTTAACTCTTTAATTCTTCTCTAATCTTGTGTTCCGACTGCAATATATCAAATACATCAAACCATAGCCTCCCCTGTGATTTTCTTTTATAAAATGTCTCCCACAGGGAACTAAACTGCTGGTCCAGAGCGAGAACGCACATATGCTGCAATACTACAGCAAAGTACACCAAGTACTGAAGTACTTCATTGTACTTTGATTTCTTTTGGACCTTGGGTCTGCTAAGGGCTGAGATATATTAACTTGGCTAAATAAATGTCTTCTGGACTCGAGTTGCCACATCCAGCCAGCCTGGTATGGAACCTGTTCAAGTAGATATCCCAAAATTGATGTCACTGCGGTACTGAAGCACTTTCCAAGAAGGACCACATATAGGCTACCATCCCAAGCTCAGACAAAATAGTAACAACAAATATACATGTTAAAAATCAGTTGCTTTTATGTATTCAATCAAGGAGAGGCTCGCCTCTGTTTAATGATGATCTTCCAGATTTATTTTAAAAATATGTGTAAGGATAATGTATGAACTGAGCCAGCTAACAGTGTTCAACATTCAATGCAAACATTACAATGAGCGTTACAAATTAACATAGGCAATCACTACACCAGACCAGTGGAAAAGCTGCCTTTCACAACCATCCACTTCTGGGAAGGTTCCATCAGTCTTCTCCAAATCCATGCCAATTAAAAATAAAATAAATGTTTCATTAAAACTCCCAATGTGTTTGTTAAACAAGAACGAGAAACTGTACGATACATAATGATATGTAACTCAGCATGGCAACTTGCTCTAAGGGATTTGGCCTACAGYTGTAGGGCTGGCCCGTACCGTGTACGGCAAATGAAGATTGCATTGCTAGCGACCGCATAACAACATCCTCAGCAGCTTTTCATCCAAAAAAAAAACCTTTTTTTTTTTTTGTTCTCTCAGGACTTGGCCTCAACTACAACACATTTTGTAAATAGTAATTCAAAAACTGGGAATGTGATCATAGCCCAATCACTCAGAACTTTAGCAATGAAAATATGGAAGGCCATTGTATTAAAAAAAAATAGTTAAATAAAATGGCTTGTTTTGACAGAAATAGAAAACATGACTCAGATAGTGAAAAGAGCTCTTTGCCCTTTAAAATCTCACTCTTGCTCTCCCTCTTCCTCTACCAGAGGAGTCTTTCAGGGAGAGAGTCTGGTGATGCTGCATTATTGATGTGATACAGGTCTCCAGTGGAAACAGATGTGATATGTTTGGTTTTCTCTGATAGTCTGGGCTGAACACAAAGCAAATTACTGAACGTCAGAAGATTCAGGTTTGATGAGAGCATTCAAGGCACACCTCTAAAAGGAGTTCTTAAATAATAAATCTTAAATTTCAAGCCTGTTGAATAACAAAAAGTTATATATGTGCTAAAGGAAATGTGCCTCAAGTGATTTTGATGAGACAAAGCACAACGGAGATTAAAATGCATATGTGCTGCTTTAGGATTTGTTTGTTCTCAGACCAGACATTGTTAGCTGGAGTCAAAAACATCTAATAGCACACTTTGAAAGAAAACTGAATATTCACAGTGTCTCCTATGATTTTTTTCACCCAGTCCTTTATTTCTAATACCCTGCTTTAAGATTACCTCCTCTTTTCCTCCCCCCTGCTCAGTTTCTGGCTGGCAGTTGCACAAAGCACAGTGTTGGTCAAGCAGAGGTAGGAGAGGGCTACCTGAGCTCAGATTGGACCACACTTCAGCTTTGAGAGGGATCCAGGGCAGGTACAAAGAGGCAGGATCAGTGTATCCATCCTGGAAAACCATGCAACATATGTTAGGAGCAAAACAGCTACAGGAGTTTTCTGCATTTGCCGTGATTCCAGTTTCCAGCTGCCACCATGAGCTCATGGGCCTCTAGCAAGAYGTTGCTAAAGTGATCAACAATATTCGCTGACTGTAAATAAGATTTCTCTTATTTATGTGATGGGGCATGCTAGATGATTTCTCACTCATGATAGCTTCATATTGCTTCAATTTAATCAGAATTTTCACAAAGAAGCTCAGAGCAAAATATTATCTCCTCGCCTCTACTGAAAGTGTCAGCATTGCCAGGCTGACTCTCATATCTCAACTGTGACTTTCTTCTTTCTTCCTTTATTACTTTCTTCATCTTTTCATCTATTTCTTGTCTACCTTCCCAGCCACTTGTACAACTTGGGGAAAAGGAAGTCTTACTCTGACCATATTTGCTGTTTCCCTTTTCAAAAGCAGTGTGTTTTCATTTGAGACACATGCTGTCCCCTACACTGGGTTTAGCAAGCAAAGGCTGAGATCTAGCAATGAAGTCAGTGATAAATTATCGGTAGGGAACAGAGATGCCTCCTTCCTTGCACCCCATTGTTGACCTCCTAAAACGGAGATCCAGCAAAGCCCAGAAAGGATGGGGACTGGACAATGAAATGGGACCTCATAGAGCCCAAGAGAGCTCACAGGCACAAGACAACATCCCATGGAGAGTTACATCCAGAAGGGAAGGGAAGGGGTGCCACAGCTCCCTGACGGCCTCTCATACACTGGACCAGGGAGAGGCACCTGCAGGGAGTGCGTCCCCAGCTCCTTTCCTGTGCCCGAGAAGGAGCTGACGGGCAGAAACGGGAAGGAGCTGCCTGCCTCCCTCCTCCCCAAGGAGGACGGGAGAGGAGAAGGACAGAGCAACGCAGGGGATGGAGCCGTTGAGGGCTGTTGAGGGCGGGGCAGGGAGCGGCCGTTGAGGGCGGGGCGCAGCCGTTGAGGGCGGGGCAGGGAGCGGCCGTTGAGGGCGGGGCGCGGCCGTTGAGGGCGGGGCGTGGCTGCCGGCCGGACTCGGTGCCGTTGCTAGGAGACGGGAGCCGTGACACAGGGAAATTGCTGCAGGAGATGGACGCGCCCGCCGCC
>NW_020454760.1:3885313-3964142 GCF_003342845.1 Nothoprocta perdicaria
GGGGCCGTGAGGAGCGGCGAGGCGGCGGCGGCGGCGGCGGGGCGGGCGCCGTGCGGGGATGCCTGCTCGGGCCGGAAAGTTTCTTCTCCGCGGTGGCTCCACCGCTTCCAGCGCCGGCTTCTCCCTGGTCTTCCTCGGTGAGTGAGCGCGTCCCCCTCGCGGCTGCAGCGCTGCCATTTTGAGCGGTAGTTTCGCCCACAGGCTTCCCCCCAACTCGGCCGATACCTCGACGGGACGACCCTGCAGACCCCTGGGCGCCGTTGTCCCCAGGGAGGCCGAGGGCTCTCCGGGCAGCTCCACTCCGGGGGTGCCTGGGGACGGAGTCAGCCAGACTCGGCTCCCCCGACGGGCGGTAGCCGCCCGCTAGAAATACTCCTGAAAACATCTCCTGACAAGTGCCCCTGGCTCCAATACCAAAATCCTTTCAAAATACATTATTTTCCCCCGCCTGCGACAGCCTGAGCCCCCAGCAAAGTAGCTGAAGGGCGAGCCTCGTTGTTCGCCGATCCGCGGGCGCCAATTYCAGCTGCTCGCGGCCCGGAGAGCAAGAGTTAAACCGGTGCCTCGTCGTGTGTCGAAGCGAGTGACCGGCTTAGCGCTGAAATTGTGCTTGGCCCTCGACGAGCCATAATCTTGGATCTAATCTTTAATCTAGTCAAAACACACACCAAAAAAATGGTCCTGGCAGGCTTTTTAAAAGAGCTGAAATCAGTTGTCTGTTTCTGACGATCGCCTTTGGTACAATACAAAACGTGATTTCTGCCCATAGCCTTGAAAAGCCTCCCCGAATCCTGGGTTATTCTATTAGATTGCAATTACTCGTAACAGCCAGTGATCTTCTCATCCTCTCCATCACATGCTACCCCTCCTTTCCCCTGTACTGAAAAACTAAGTACTGAGTGAGACGGATCTGCAAAGATTGCTTAGGGGATGATTACTGATGATTACATCTGTTTTTGCCGTGCTAGAGGAGACGGGTTCTTCTCTAGTGGGGCAGCAGAAAGAATGAGATCGACAAACTGGCAAATAAAGCAGATTGGGGTCCGATAATTGCCTTTCTGAACAGCCAAATAAATCGCTGAATACAAAAAAGGAAGGGGGAGCAAATAAACAGTTTAACAGTAGGAAAGAGAAGACAAGTCTCCGCTCTTTGTTTTAAGCGTGTAATACCTTAGAGAGCAAATAAGCAATGTTCTTAGTGATAATACTGCCCATTTATGGGGGAAATAGAAAGCAAATGGGGCACAACACTGCTGCATCTGGGGCAAATCTGGGAAGAGAAAAGAAACAAAATAATGGGGGAAGGTGGGGGGGTTAAGGTTGCTGTAGATGGTTGCCTGATTGCCTCACAATACACTGAATTGAACTTTATGAACCATACTGTATTTATTGCTGTCATATTTAAAAAAAAAAAAAAAAAAAAAAAAAAAGACACTTAAAAAGAGTTGGGGGGAGGGAAAATCTCTGTTTGGTAGAATGAAAATCTTCAAAAAATAATTACAGCAGTGCATAAATTGTTTCTGTGTTATGCATTTTTGTACCCCGAATCACTGAAAAACACACAGATGAGTCCTGATGGTCCAGTAAAATAAAGCAATAAATGCGTAATGTTTGGTCCTGTCAGCTTCCCTGTAGGAAATCTATTTCTCCAGGGTGCAAATAAGGGTTCTCTCCTCCTTTAATAAGATTTGACATGCTGTGTTTTACCTACCTACCAGCCACTGCCTTCCATTTCTGGGGGCGGGGGGAATTTGTTAATGTTACATAACAGTTACCTTGAACATTACACATGTTTCCAAATCAGGCGGCTGTCCAGCTGATGTATCCAGGCTATAGACAGAAGATGGATTTCTATAATATTGCAGATAAAATGTAAATGAAATGACTTTGGAAAAAACTTTTACAAAGCGCTGCTCTCTGGATATTAAAACGTTTCCCTTGTGGGTGTTTTTTGTTTGTCTTTTTCAGTAATACCTTTCCCATTCAAAAAAACAAAAAAACAAAAACAACAACAACAACAACAACAAAACCACAAATAATGTGTTTAACTCCCTCTCCTCCTTCAGCAAAAATACAATAAAACAAAAGATATCCATAGATCAAGCATACTGCTTTTCTGCTTTTACTTCCATCTTCTCAAATCCAGCTCCTGGGATATTACTAACACCACAGCATAATCCCAGGCTGCAATAGGGAATCGAGTTCAAATGTAGGGAATCTGTCAGCATCTTGTCTCCCTGGTGCCTTGTAAGCTCCTTCTGAGAGCAGGGGCATTATGTTTTGTTTGGGTGCATCAGCAGGTACCACTCCCTCTATTCCTTACCTGAAACCTAAAGAATTCAATTAGTAACGGGATTGGAGCTGCCATTTTTTTTTTTTTTGTCTTCTCAATCCATCCCTCTCTCACATGCAGGAGTTGTAGGTGAGGGAGGCTAGACTGTTGGTGTCACCACCCCCTCCCACCCCTCTCTCTCTCTCTCTCTCTCTCTCTCTCGCATTTTAGCTAGCAGGAGAGGATGTGGAAGGAGCAGCAGGAAACAGGTACCTCTTGCTCTGCCCCTGATTCTCACCCTCTTTTCTTCTCACTGCAGGAGCTGGAGCGGCACCCTGGATAGCCAGCCATGATTGCCACTGGAGGCCTCCTGAGGATCTCAGCTAGGAAACAAGACCCGTTGCGGCCCCAAAGCCAAGTACTCAAACGCAAACGCAAGGCCAAAAAGAAGCGCAAGAACGACGTGGTGGTTGTGAAGGGCAAGCTCAAGCTGTGCTCCCTCTCGGGGCTTATTGCCCTCTGTGGGATCCTGGTGCTGCTAGTGGGCATTGCCTTGGCGGTGGTGGGTTACTGGCCGAAGCCCAGCCACGTGTACAGAGAAGGCAGCCTCGGTGGGAGCAGACACCYGGTGCCGCAGGGGGGCACCCCCAAGAACCGCTCCCGGAGCCAGGCAGCTTCCCACCCAGAAACAGCCCCTGGAGCCAACTCCTCCACTACTGCCACCATGCAGGGGTCCCCACAGTCACCCCCCACTTCCTCATCCCCCCAGGCCTCCATGAGTTTCCTCTTCCGTCTCTTCTCGGGCTACCTGCATTCGGACAAGCTGAAGGTACTGGGCCCCCTCATCATGGGCATCGGCATCTTCCTCTTCATCTGCGCCAATGCGGTGCTGCATGAGAACCGTGACAAGAAGACCAAGATCATCAACCTGCGTGACCTCTACTCCACGGTCATTGATGCCCACAGCCTGCGGGCCAAGGATGGGGCAGCCCCGGCTACAGCCCCTCTCAACGGCTTTGTAAACTATGTGCAGGCCCGAGGCCTGGAGCTCAAGCCCGGCAGTGAGGGCCTGGGTGCTGCGGCCATGCTCGCCAAGAGCTCCTGGCCACCTGCGCTCGGTGTGTCCCTCTCTCCGCCGGAGCGGGCGTCCTCTCCGCGGCGCTCCTCCTTCTGCAGCCCGCCGCATGCGCCCAGCCTGGCAGAGGCCGTGTACAGCATCTACCGTGAGCGGGCGGCCCTCGCTGGCCACCCCCTCTCCAGCCCACCCTGCAGCCCCCCGGAGAGCTGGAGCAGGCACAGCACAGCCAGCTCCATCGTGGACTCCTCACTCAGCACCTTTACCCTCCTGCCCCTGAAGCAGGGGGGTAGAGCAGGGGGCTGGCAGAGGCCCCCTGGCGAGCGAGGTGCCCGTGAGATCCCACGAGGGGAATTTGAGCTGAGCCTCACTGACCTCAGCAGCAGCTACATGGACGGACACCATGGAACAGGGAGGCACAAGCTGGTCCTAAGGCGGCAGAGCACCAGCTGCCTGCCTGATGCCAGGTACCCACTTTCCCCTGAGGCTCCTCAGTCCTCATCCATCAGCAGGGGCCCGAACTCTGGCCTTTTGGTAAAGGCATCTTCTAGCTACTCCAAATCCCTGGATCTGGGGAGATCACCCCCTTCTCCTCCCCTGGCTATCACCAGGATGGATTCCCAGAGCTCCCAGTCTGAGCCTTCCAGCAGCAGCAATAAGGGCTACAGCCACCTGGAGGAGGCAGGCACCTCCTTGGAGTCAGTTGCCAACACCCCAGCCAGTAAAATCCAGGACTGTGAGGAGGAGCCAGTCAAGCAGACTGCCCCCCTCGAGGCTACCAACAAAGAACAAGCTGGGGAGCAACCTCAGCAGACTCAAAGACAGTACACAAATAAAGAGAAACTCTTTATGATTTCTAGGTCGCACACTGCATTAGAGCTGGAGGACGGGGAGCTGGAGAGCACTGGCATCTAAACCAAGCACAGAAGGCTCGAGGACACCTTGCAACCCTCCACACCTTCCCCCTCTATCTTCTTGTGGACTTAGGAAACCAACCAATATCCAAAGAGCTGCAGTATATTGTCCTTAAAAGTTGAATTCAATAAATCCATCCTGTAGATGACTTCAGGAAGACAAAAAGAAAATCTTTGCAGTCCGATCGTGATTGTATGTTCCATGCAAACCAAATTGTATTAAATATCCACAGTCAAGTTCTTTGGAAGAGTTTAATACAATTTTGGACAGTATAATTGTGCACTTTACTGTTTGATTTCCAAGTGCCCCTTTTCTCCTCTAATTTCTTTCTTGCTGATATACCACTAACTGCTTGAAAACCACAGGCACCTTTTTATGCTCCAGGGCAACGTGGTCTACAGTTCAAGAAAGCTGAGCTCTCTCTTTGTTTTGGTTCAATTACTCTAAAAAGTTTGCAAGGCCTTAAGGATGATGTACCTTGACAAAGAATGAGTTTAAATTCTGGAAAAATGAGAACTTAGAAGAGACTGGAGCTGAACAGAGCTCTGAGAATTTAGGTAAAATCATAACATTCCTCAATCCAAAATACCTACTACTACATGATACTTTATTAAGTATTATTACATATGTATTGCCTAATAGCATTAACAGTTTTTTTTTAATAAAAAAAAATACAAACAAAACTGCTACCCCAAATAGTCCTTTATTTTGGTAAGTAATTTCAGATATCAGAAACTTTTGGTTTATAGTGAAAGATTAAAGGGAAAGATTAAATGCTTTTCAGTGTTTAATCATTTTGGAGTAATTTCAAAACTGAGAAACTGCACTTTAATTTTATCAGCACATTGTGTCTCCATTTCTAACAATGCTTTGTGACAGTTGAAAAATCTGAGATTTTGACATTCTAAGGAAAAAAGTTTATGCAGGTAACACCTTCTATTAAAATAGACTTTTCATAAGAAATTAATCTTGAACAGTAACATATTCTTTCTGGATCTCTCACCTTCTTTAGAACAGTTGCTTTAAGCCTTTCTGCAGCTAAGACTCGTATTTTGTGAGTGCACGTGCATAAACTTAATTTTAAAGGACGGTGATAATCCTGTTAATGTCTTAGGGGCTGCCCCACTGAATTCAGTGGGAGCATTTTAATGCCATTAGCGTGGTGAGGTTCTCTCCCGCACTCGAGAAGCAGCAAGCTGCCTGAAGCCTGGGAATGCATATTCGCCAGGCACATTTTTGCTAAATTGATCGATTGCTTCATTTTCATGCTTGCAACACAACACACTTTATTTTCCAAAAAKAGTAGCTTTAAATACTCTGAAAATGTTGTCAGTAGTTCACATTTTAAATATAGAGGTGGCATTCCACTACTGCATAATCAGGAGTTGACATTAAACAAGTATAATGTGTACGTAGTCCATAAGCTTTCTTTTGCAAGTAATCCTTTCATTATGGCTTCGTGTTTTAAAACATGGAAACGAGAAACAATCTGCCATGTCAGAGTTCTAAATCTAGGAAAGCAGAAAACACTTGTCCTGTTGAGCAGTGGAGAGATCCAGATGGCAACATCTTTTCTTCTGTCAGTAGCAACTAGTGAAATGACAGTATGAATATTATTATGGCATTGTTCCTATCAAGCTGCTAGCACACAGCTGGCAGAAAATATGCTTTAAAACTGCCTGTACTGGAAGAGGATTGATTAGGCCCCAGATAAAGTGGCTGGCTTGGCACTGCGAGAAGGCAGTTCAGCTGGGACTGACATTTGCACAGCTCTTTCCTTTCGGTTCCCAGTCTGCCGTGATTCTAAACTTCTGTTCTGTGCCTTTCCTGTGATTTCTAGCAAGATTTATGAGAGGCGTCTGAATGACATTACCTAATGCTGACAGAAATGTTGGTTACGCAGCTGAAGGCTCCCTAGTTGTTATTTCCATATGGAAATTTCTCACAGAAGGAGGCTGGTCGTGGAGAAGGGAGGAAGGGGCAGTTGCAGGATAACAGACTCATCATAAAGAATAGCCACTTTTTATTTTATTCTGAGAGAAAATGTCCATTTTTGTTTTCATATTTGTRGGCACTAACTCTTTCCTTAGTCACCTAAATCTACAGTTTGTGCTGAAAAAAAATCTTCTGGGTGTTCCTTAAACTCTATTGAAAGAAAGCAGTCTCATAACTCTTGAGACGTTTCCTGCAAAGCTTTTTATTTATCTGAATTACAAAGAATATTATTTTTAATAAGTAAAATTATACCCTTTTCCTGTTTTGTCAAAAAAAGTGAAACATGAACAGTCATCMATCAAGCTACATTTTATAATACAAACTAGAGATCATTTGTACTGTGTAACYTACTAAGCAGAGAAAGCCTTCTCTCTGCCAAAACTCATTATTTTTGTTAATTTATTTATTAAAAGCCTTTGTTGACAACTTTTGTGATGAATTGAAGGCCTGACAATTTTCTTCAAGAATTTAAGGTATGAGCATGATATTTCACACACTAAAATCCAGTCCTTGAGCATCATGGTTCTCCCGTGCACGTTCATGGTAGCCCTGGGGAGGAGCGCAGAGACCGGTGAGGAATTGAGACTCTCCTGGTGGTTTCTGTCAGGAATGTAAATGCTCAGCTGAGCACCTTGACCTCTCCTTGATTCTCTCCCGGTTGGCCTTGACTGCATAGGCTGGCTAGACCATAGTGTGCCCATTCTGCAATGTTTACACATTTTCTCCTAATCTAACATCTGCCTTTCAACCGTCCTCCCCAGTTCCTGCAGCCAATTTCCTGCCTCGTCCTTGTGGAGAGCTGAGGAGCTGCCTCTGCCTGATGGCGGCTGCCTGCCTTGGTGCTGCAGAGACGGGTGCAGCAGCCACAAGCGCTTAGGGGCACGGGCTCCCTGGTCACTGTATTGAAGAAATGATGCCCCGATGACATGTGACACTCATATCTAGGCCTAAATTCTTGATCACAATTCTTATTCCAGAAAGGTCTTTGGCTATTTTTGTTCTAYTTTGAGCCTAGAAGTGCTATGTTATATATGTAACATTTCAAAGGAAAAGTATATTTTTTACCTGAAGTCTCAGGTACAAGGCTGCAACTGTTTGYTGTGACTGTCGATGCTCCTTGGGCTGGCCTGAGCACACAGACAAATGTCCTAGTTGTTCTTCAGCTGTGCTGCTGTTTGTCACCAAACCCTCAGGACCTCAGAGGAGATGTTCACATGATCGTCCTCTAACCCAATTCTGGCTCAGTTTTCACTGGCTAGCAAAGAACTAGTATTTAAAATCCTTAAATTAATCTGGCTCACTAAACTGATTTATTGAACTCTCACAGAAGCAACTCAGAGGACGAGACCTCAGCTTTGGCCAAAAAAAGGGGCAGCAGCGGCAAGGGGAGAGTGGAGAGGAGATGAAAACAACTCCGTGTAAACTCTGTATCCTTGTAAACTGCACATAGAAAGAAAAGTGCCGGTCTTGGAGAGGACTCTAACCTTTGTGCTCAACTGATGACTTAGCAGCAGTTCTATTACAGAAGGCAAAAGCCCAGCTTTATTACACCATGTTATTTAGGTACATTTTAAACAACCTTTTCCAAGAAATTACACTGTCCAATAGTGAATAATAGCTCATTTACAAGCACCTAATTAGATAACTGTTAACGTACTTGTAGGTCTGCAGTCTGCTTAGAATATGCGTTTTCATAATTGCCAAAGTGGTTTCAAGATTTACACAATAGACGCAACAAGACTTCAATTAAACAAGAATTTTTATTAAAAAATAATGAAGATGGCACAATGATACTGGTTATTGGATATCAGCATGAGAAATAGCTTTTCAGAGAATTGAATAGTTTTTCCTTTTAACCAAGAATATATTCATGTGGATACAATAAAACAAAACTATACTTCTACTGAGAAATTAAAGGAAAATTCTCACATCCTAAACAGATTACCAGCTAATACTTTCCTCAATAACATGTTTCAGTCTTTCATATTTATCTCTCCACATGAAAAGAAAGATATAAAAAAAAATTTAACACCCAATTTCTGGGCATAGCCAAAATAGAAATCAGACCTCGCTATATGAACAACACACAAAATACAAATTCACAGTGGGTAGCTGACGACTGAAATCTTAAGATATATATAGCCTTTTTCTTTTCTAAAACAAGTACAGCAAACGTTCCTCAGTAAAAGCCACTTTCCTTTCTTACTCTTCAAGACTGTCAAGGGCGAAAACGGAGTGCTTTATCTAGTCTGTTTAATTATTATTTTTCTCTACCAAGAATGAGTCAAAGATTCATTTTGGGCCCACAAGCAATGAACAAGATGCACAGCATGTGCAGGCACAATCTGAGAGGATAAATAGGGACTCACTGCCACAGGAAAAAAAAATTGGCAGTAAAGAATATACTATTATCTATTTTTCCTGAGAAGCCAAGCTTGCTATTTCCCAGTTTTAAAATCTTCAAAACAGAAATAGCAAACAGCATTAGAAAATATCTTCTGCCATTTCACTTTCATTGTAAAAGCAAGGATGAAGGTTAACCCTGGAGGACCAAGACAGGCAGAAATGGTCAGGTGGAATAGGACCAACGCACGGACAGCAGAACAAGGTGACGAGGAAGGAGCAGCCTGGATCATAGGATAATTTAGAAGCTGGAGGTCCATGGTCTCTCTTGGTCCATTGTATCGTCATCTAATTTAGGTATATTTTAATTATAAAAAGATTGTGACATGCAGGAGACACAGGACACTTTTTAGAAGTTTTATTCCCATAATTTTCCGTTTAAAATTATTTTTCAACAAGACAGAAAGCCTGTTGGATGAAATAGCTACAGAAAAGCAAACATCAAAAGAGATAAAAACTAAATAGGTGTTAACTGAGTACCTTCATTTGAGTAGACTGGTCACTTRTAAGGAGAGGCTGACAGAGCTGGGCCTGCTCAGCCTGGAGGAGGCAGAAGGGGGGTCTGATCAGTGTACAGAAATACCTCAAGTGCACTTTAAGCCTGAGGGATAGAGCATGTGTGGGGTTTTGTTTGTTTGTTTGACTTACCAGCCTTTACAATGAAAGTGAATTTTAGAGAAATGTAGTTTGGTCTCAGGACTTAGAACCTATTTCAAAAGGCTATAGAGTTTCCATTAAAATACTATCAGATCACCTCGCAATCTGTAACTTATTTCTTTCTAACATGTCTCAGGAACAGAGAGCTATTATCATCCCTGTTAAAAAAAAAAGGCACTAAGAAATAGCCACCAAAAAAAGCCTGCAACAACTTGGTATTTTTTTTTCCTTCCTTTTTAAGGGAGAAGGATGGAGGCAGCAGCATGCAATGATGGCAGAATGCAAATATCTACCTCTAAGTGACTTTTCTACTCTACAGAAGTAGCCTACTCTACAAGAGAGCACTGAGCCCCATTCTTCAAAAAGGAGACTCCCCCCTCACCTTTCAGCGCAACCTTTCTCTGCATACAAGGCACTGAAGTGCTAAGCTATTTATTTCATTGTATTTCAGACTCATTGCACAGAATGCTACATGAAATAACTTAGTAAAAGCATAAGGCTTAAGACTTTCTTATAAAATATGTAAAGAGAAAGGATCCAAGCAATACTGGACAACTCATGTAATTTTCGTTTTAAGTGGGGAACATAATATGGGACCAGGGAAAGGCACCTGGCTCATTTATCCACACATCTTTCCTCAAGGAGCTGGGTTTACCTCAATGCTCCTCTGCCTTAGTGCACACATCTGTTTAGCTGCATTTGCCTCCTGCATCCCAAGGCTTTAAGAAGCTTGGAGTCAAAGGAGGCTGGCGCATTTAATCTAAACACTTTTCTAAAGCAATGTGAAGATAGTATTTACTATATTTTTCAATTCACTGACAAATTGGTCTAGTCCTCTGTTCAAATAAACATTTTGTGCTGCCTAATGATTCATCAGTACATTGAATTAATTCTCACACAGGCAACAGATTTCTCAACAGCATTGTTTTCTGGCAAGCTATATTAGGTAAGCATCCAAAGTGTTCAGTAGAATATCTTATTTTCTTTTACAGTTATAGATAAATCTCACTGGTAAGTGAGCCAAGTATACTTAGGTAATTCTGACACCAGCAAAATGATAGCACTGTCTTTTTCAGCAAACTCAGCTATGTCAGGGAACACGTGCATATTGTTAAATTCGARCCTAGATGTCTGGATAGGAAACAAGAATCAGATTCAGATGAACAGTAGATTTTTTGAGACACTATTTTAAAAATTAGAGTCTTATTGACCTTAAGAATGGAATTTTCACCCTACCAGAGTTCAGAAATCCCCAGACAGATGTTAAAAAATTAAAAAGGCACAAAATTTTAAATTATTTAAAAATGAAAGGTAGATTCCTCTGAGCAGCAATGTTTATAAGTTGCCATGAAAATAAAAAGACCCCATAAAAGTTTTAGACAGTCCTGAAACATTTGTTCCATATCACAGAGAGTGAAATACATTTGGCAGTGTAGGAGATGAGAGGAGTTTTTTAGCAAAAGTTTCTGGGGTCATGCATAACTCGAGCTATAGGTGGCATTGAAGATTAATACACCCCTTTCAAACACAAGTTGATAAACACTCCACTACCACAACACTTGCATCCATACTGCTTTTTGCTTTCTTTCCTAGTACATGAAGTAGATACATAATACATATAGTAAAGGCACTCTGGCTTAAAATGCTTATTTTTGATGAACATATACGATCCAGTCTGCAGGCCTCTGAAACAGCATTTTCACCATTTTAGGTGAAAGATGATTTTGGTCTTGACCTGTGAGGGAGAATTCTTCCAATTGTCTGGCTGCCTTTCTTGCCTGTCACAGGCTGCCACCTAACCAGCCTGTGTTTAAAGGAACAACTCTGTTACAGTGCAGAGTATAAGCAATTATGTTCCATGTGCTCCAAACCGCGTGCTGCAGAGACACAGCATATATAAATCACCATGTTTATGCACAAGCAAAATACGCTGCTTCTGCATAACTCTGAGAACTGAGCCAAATGCTGAAAAACTGTGAAATTCTGGTGCAACACATGGAGTAGCATATGCACTCAGAGTAAACCAGGTGTCCTAGATAGAGAAGGTAATGAGCAAATAGCCCATCTCATCATAGAAGTGATTTAAAGGCATAAGTGCGGCAATTATAACTGTACAAAAGACACAAGAGAATAGACTTMACCTGCCAAAAGATCCAAGGAAGAAAAGCAGAGCGAAAGAGGCAGTGGAGCTCTCCTCCTGGACCCAAGGTCCCCCACAAAACCCACTCTGTGCATCGAGCACAGGGCCATGAGATGCTCAGTGCTGGGTTTCCTCATTGAGGCATCCGACTGCTCTGGCTTGTGAGTCTTTCACGAAGGTGCACTGCCCCTTCAGAGAGCTGTGGGGCATTTCTTACAGTGGCCAGCCGGAGAGCAGAAATTGTCTTCAAATGAGGAGCTCAGGTAACAGTGGTGGCAGCTCACAAGCTGGAAGCAGGAATGGGACAAGATCACCTCCTCCCCAGTCTTTGGGCACCTCCCAGCTTATTACTTGCTGTTCAATTTGCCACCTGTCTGAGATCAGAGCCAACCTCAGATAGAGCAGCCCAGGGCACTGACGGCTGCATTTTGCTGCTGCTTCTCTGTGTGATCTGCATAAATTGAAGYCTACAGGGAGAGCTCATGCTCTTTTTATCTGATTCTACATGACCCTTTACAGAAGCTGTTTTTTCCAAAGTGCTGCTCTGCAAGGCCCCAATGCACGCTTAGCGTATGTTTGCTACAACCCAATTWAGTTCGGGCTCTTCTTTTCCTTGGAAATCAGTCAACTATACACATACAGTTTTTCATAGCAACACTATAGTAGCTCAGAGACCTYGTGATGGATCAGCAACCCCATTGCAACAGGGGCTGCACAAACAAGAACATAATGAACTCACAAGAGATAAACCAATATCCCCAAACTCCCATAAGCTAGAAAAGGAGATTGCTGGAGGGGTCGTCCCTTGCGATCCAGGCTGTTYCTGGTGGCAGGAGATATCTTGGGGGCAAAGAGCAGGGTGCAGTAAGCACTGTYCTTGCTGCGGAATATTCACCACCTGGATATAAAGGGAGAAGAGGAAGAGGAACTGGAAAGCAAAGTCAGATACAAAAGTGTCAGAGAAGGAGCAGAAACGTGGGAACCTGTGACAAAGTGGATAAGTGGACAGGAGGGAGAATAAAACAGAAGTAACAACAAAAAAGTGCAACAAAAAAAGAGTGCTACAGGAAGATGGAGCAGGAGGGTAACAAATCAACTTTGAATATCCTTCCTTGAAAGAAGTGCACTTTTCCTGAAGAAGGGGAAAAAAAATCTAAAGACAGACTGCCACCAGAATGGGAACTAGCAGATAATGAGCAAGGAAGAGCAGGCTRAAGTCTTGGAGGAGGCAGACGAGTAACTTGTGTTTGGGCAGACACTCAAAGGGCTGTGTACGCACGGGCAAACAGGGTAAAGCCATAGGGTAGAAATGCTTTGCAGCAGCATTTTGATCAGGCATAGGTATGACTGAACTACATTCACCACAGGCAGAGAGAACAGAATAACAAAGAAAATGAGAAGACTCTGGAAGTTGTAGCTGTATTTATATATATAACATATATATATATATATATATCAAGAGAGAGATCTATAGATAGATACAGAGAAGAGAAAGGGTTGTTTTTAAAATATGCTGTGAGGAAAGTGCAGGATACAAGCATAATCTCCTGCTTAAAAGTAGGTAGGGAGATCTGATTTGAAGCAGCTCCTTCCTAAGCCAYTTCTACATGCTCTTAAATAAAATTAAAAAAAAAAATAAAAAGATTAAAAAGTAGTGTCCTGCACTCTGCAAGACGGGTAGTAGTATATAGAGAGGCATAAGCCAGAAAATAAACCATGTGGGCACACTGAATGGCTTTTCTTCTCAGGAAATACCAAGAAATAGGTGGTTAGAGGAGGAGAGAAATATTTTTTATATACACACACATATACAGACTGCCAGCAAGGTTTCTGGCTTTTATCTGATGAAAGGTTTTCCTCAAACCTTAAGCTCTTGAAGGTATGGGGTAGGCATACATATCATCTTTTATGCATTTTAAGCTTTTCTCATGATTGCCAAAGAGGGCTTAAAACCCATACATGCTAAAGATGAAGGCTGGAAGGGAAATAAAAATTCCCTCAAGCATATCTTAAAGCTATCACTTTTTAAGCCAAGCTCAAGATTTAAGATTTGATTAGGTTTTGACTGACAAGGTTATCGGTCCTGCTATGTATATATTTCAGAATCCCTTCCACATTGTATATGCTCTCAGAAGTACAGGAAGGCCTTCAGATGTTCTGGTCAAAATTATTTTTGGTTGTTTTCTTTCTTCAAATGATATTCAACCCATTTCTGACCCTTTTACATATAGAACTACAACTGAAGCAACTATAGAGTTGCTTTAGCTATAACCTTGGAGCCCATCTGGAGAGTATTCAGTCAAGTCAGTCATGRGCAAAAAGCTGGTCAAGAAAAAAAAAACGGCATCTTCCACAAAGTTAGACCCAACAGAGGAAAGCAGCRCTCCTGGCAGCATTGCAGAGCCTCCTGGAAGCGCCTCGTTCCCCCTCCTGGCTGGGGGCTCTGCTCAGGCTGCATCACCCCAGGCCAGCAAATGCAAGGAGGCAGCACGAGAATCTCAAGAATTAAGACCATAGAAAAAAAGTATGGATAAAACCCACTAATTCTGCGAAGTGGCATGCCCAGAAAAAGGCACTGTAAAGAGAGACAAGTATTAAGAGATCTGCTTTTTCATGTGCTCTGCATTAGCCAGATGAATTTATTTCCTCAAAACAAAGTCTGGCCAATTATCAAAGACAGCCTTTACGATGCAGAAAGTTAGTGAACGTGGGCAGGGAAGGAAGAGTTTGTGTTTGTTTTAAATTTAGTCTCAATAGCTAAGACCTCAGTACCATCAATGCCACTGCTATAACTGGAATCTGAACAGAATTTAATCTCAACTCAATTCAGCTTAAAAAAAAAAAAAAAAAAAACCTTATGAACCAACCAGCATCCAAAGCTTCATCTGGAGAGAACTCTCAACAAATTTTCAATTCCCATTTGCTTACAATAAGAACAGTTGACCAACTTCTGTGAGTGGAGAAGAGATGTATCAAATTGTTTCAAAAGAATTTTTCATGCTGTATATATTAAGAAAATGTGATTATACTGAGTATTAACACACTTCCTTCTTTTATACAGTATTTTATTTAACAGTACAGTAAGGATGAATCAGGTACCGACCAACATATAACAAATTCCTGATTTTTCAAAGTCTAAAAATTACTATCAAATTCATGTGACTTTTTCTTTAAACATAAAAAAAGAAAAAYAAATAGGCTGAACAGTTAGCAATCAGACAGGCAACAGCTCCCCAGCCTTTTTATTTATTGGAACAACTGATACTCATACTGGACTTTAAGATGAGAAAGCCTTAATTCTCATGCCTTGAAATATGGAAAGAATCATTTTAAATAAAACTTCTGAAAGCAGCTGTCAATATATTTTCAGCTGGCTCTAGAAGATAATAAGCAGTTTTCTAATTATTAGAAGATTAAAGCCAATCTTCAGCATAGGAAAGGGAAAAGCTCTGGGAGGATACGCAATACTTAAAATATCTTGTTTTCAGAAAGCACTTCAGTTCTCTCCTGAGAGTGTGAAAAGCATGCTGTGATATAAATACATAGGCTTTTGAGAGTCTCTTTAGAAGGGCTTGCTCCATATTTCTGTTGCACAGGTCAGTGACTGAAAGCCGTTGCAGGAAGCCAGCTTCAGAGGTGTTAATCCTCCACAGTGCCTGGATTTCTGCCAAKTTGAGCATGGTTTGGGGAGGGAAACTGTACAATGCAGCAAGTTAACCTGGATTTCCCATCAATAAACACAGAATTGCGCCTTACTGGCTATGCTTCTGAACAGTTGCTCTCCTCATCAGAGAGAGTATATAAACCAAATTAAGTTTAAATATTCCTAAAGAAGTGTTTGTGAAATGTGGGGCATTTGTTAAATACACYGTCAATGGTGTATAACTTCCAAAGTCACAGTGAGGAAGAACTTGCCAATTTCATAACACTTAAAGACTCTTTTGATCTCAACCACTTCACCACTGCTCTAGAGCACCATAAGCAAGACACACTCCTGAATAAGGGACTATCCCTTTAACTGAGGTGCAGGATGGCAGCACAAGAATGGGACTGTGCAAAAGTTGCTTCCTCTCAAAAAAAAAAAAAAAAAATTCAAAGAAAGTTAGAAATTTGGCTTGTGAGAGGGAAAAACAGGGGACAATAGAAGGAATAAGAAAAGTACTGCATGCTAGCCAACTGGAATTTTTTTTCACTTACATTAACCAAAAGCAGTGTTCAGTCCATGAACAAGAACTGCCCCAACTGTTTTCAGTACAGGCTGGTGACTGACCTTCTGCAGAGCACCTCTGCAGAGAAGGACCTGGGCGTTGTGGTGGACAAGTTGACCATGAGGCAGCAGGGTGCGGTGGTAGGCAAGAAGGCCAACGGGATCCTGGGGTGCATTAAGAAGAGCSTCTCCAGCAGGTCAWGGGAGGTGATCGTCCCCCCTCTACTCAGCCCTGGTGAGGCCACATCTGGAGTACTGCGTCCAGTTCTGGGCTCCCCAGTACAAGAGGGATGTGGAGCTGCTGGAGAGAGGTCAGCGCAGGGCTAYSAGGATGATCAGGGGCCTGGRACATCTGCCCTATGAGCAAAGGCTGAGGGAGCTGGGCCTCTTCAGCCTGGAGAAGAGAAGGCTGAGGGGGGAACCTGATCAGTGTCTATAAATACCTCAAGGGAGGCAGTGAGGAGGAGGGGGCCGGCCTCTTTTCAGTGGTGGCCACGAATAGGACTAGAGGAAATGTCCACAAACTGAGGCACCAAAAGTTCCACAGGAACTTAAGGAAACACTTCTTGACAGTGAGGGTGCCAGAGCCCTGGAACAGGCTGCCCAGGGAGGCTGTGGAATCTCCATCTGTAGAGATTTTCAAAACCCACTTGGCCACTGCCCTGTGCCCCRTGCTCTAGGTAACCCTGCATGAGCAGGGGGGTTGGACTAGATCTCTAAAGGTCCCTTTTCATCTTAAGGATTCTACATCCAGATRGCAGAGTCCCATTTGCTCCCCAGTAACCACGTAGTGAGAATAATAGATCTACCCAAGACTCCTTCCTTTGGCTTTTGCATTGTGTTTATTAGAACAGTTTAACAAACAGAACTAAAATCATCCCAAAGAAAAGAAAGTGGTTGTTGTTGAAAACTCCTCCTGGTTTACTTTGAAAATAATTATTGCTGTGCACTCCAGCATTTAGTTTTACCAAAAGAAAAGACACAGCCAGCAGATCATACTTAGTGCAAGTTCCCTCCTGCCCCAGATTTAGCTATCGTTACATTCAGGTAACCTTAGTTACATTAATGTAACCTCAGAATAAGTTAGGAGGTTGAATTCATCTTCTGCATAAAGCAAATGACAGTTAAGTTTCTCATAGAAAGTTGGGGGGGGTGGAAAGACAAGTTACTGGTCTTAAAAGGAAATACACATAAAGGAAAGGAAACCCAAGGATGAAAAAATTAGCCCAACTCACTTTTGAGTCTTTCATTACAGTTTTCTCACAGTTGCCATAAAGACAATTCATTTGCTTTAGTGGTACATATTTTCATTTTTAGGGTCTGTCTCCCACCTGCCTTACCAGCATCTTAAGTGTGTAATTCAGCATATTTCAGTTAMTTTGAATGAAAAAGCATATATAACAATATGTGCTTTTATGAACAATAACATTGATCTCACAGTTCATGCAAAGTGCCAGTGAAATTCAGTGTATTTTCACATATTGGAGAATTCTGGGCAACATCAACAGCCTTGTAGAAACTTGTTCCAGCTTGTCACTAGACAACAAAGCACCAAATATTACATTTGGTAGACACTTTAAGCAGTTGCAAATTGTTAAGATTAATGGTAGTAATACAGCTATTTGTTTTAGCTTAATGTACCAAGAGTATTATACTAAGAAAAGTGTAATTAATTATCCTACAATCATCACAATAGTCCTAAAACAGAATTAAACCTATATTGAGCCCTGTATAGATTAAACCCCAAAATGTTTATGAGCACAGGTTCACCACACATTTGCTACACTCCAGTGCCACCTGTCTATAAAAAGATAATTAACATTTTCAATAAGAACAGATACAGCTTGCTGTAAAGTGTAGTTGGTCCTAGGCCATTGAATCCACTTAAATTCCTAAGATTAATGACTACTGCTCTTCTGAGTTAGACTGTTAAGAAACACTATTTCCTCAGTTGATATTTAAGGCAAATATTTCTAGAAAAAAATAATGGATTGTGCTAATACAGAGAAAATAGTAAGAGTACTATACCTCCACTAATCAACCTTTAAGTTCAATAAGGCTTTTTCTCCCCCTTAAGCACTGGGCAACGGCATTTTGGAAGACATAAGCAAAACTGAATAGCTGCTCTTGCATGTGTTTSGGGGACCATTTAAGAAAACGATTTTGGAGAACAGTCTTAGGTGGAGTGATACAAGAAGTGCTTTGCAAAGTCCTGCAACACAGGGAATGTGACATGAAGCTCAAAAAGAGCAGAGAGGGCAAGATATGTTCATTAAATGCAAGGCCTTCTCTTCCATTTCTGCAATCCCAGTCTGGTGGGTTTTTTGCTTTTATTCCCCTCTTTGAAAGGGGCACAAATATAMATTTAGAAGGCTAACAATAAGCTGAACAGGTTTAAAACCACCTGGTGTTAACATAACAAATTGTATCATAGACMTTGCATGAAGACTTGTGTGTGGAAATTAAATGCCATATGTTTAATACTTCTTTAAAAAAATCCACTTGATCACACACTTGGAAATGCACACATTTCCCAAGGAAAAATGGAGCTTTTTAAAGAGCAGCTATCATTGTTTAATGAGCAGTTAGAGCAGAATAGGGAAGGATATCACTTTCTAAGTATTTAATTGCTTTCCTCCACATTTATTCTTCCTTTTATTGATCCCCAAACCTAATGCAACTACAGAAAACCTTGAGGCAGCACATTTTCTTTTGTTACAGTAACAGCTGTTTTTCCAGTAGTGCCATCTACTGGCTTCCTTCTGCCTYAAGATCATGTAGGAAATATTTTCTATACAGCAGGTAAGGTAGGCTTTGCTTGTGAGATCGCAGTGACCTTGACAATTTCACTGGACAATATGCAAAGAACTTAATTCTGAGCAGTGCTAAAGAAAACATAATCTCTTCTTGACAGAGATGGTTAAAGTTCCATTTTATCMTGTTCCTTTACCAATTCATGCATGGATCCACGATGACAACATTGCTCCAGTTTAGAAAGTGGCTGCTGTGCCTCATTCACACTTCAAGGAATTCTATAAAAATGGTKCACTAGAGATTCTTACCCCTCTTCTGCCATAACTTTGCACTTTAGCTAAAGCAAAAAAAATCAGTATCATTTTTGTGTAAAATGAGCTATTCGCATAAGTCAGGCAAAGTAATTTTCTCATTAAGTAGTTACCGTTCAAAGGAAGGTCTGTATTTCAGTAAAAAAAAACATGTTAGGAGCTAAACTCATCTACCACTTACAGTCATGAAATGAATGATAGCCTGTGTCCCAGGAATGGCTGCAAACCTTTTATTAGAGTTGATGATGAGGAAGGAGATGCAGGTGAGGGAAGGGGGAGATGCCTACAGGTGCTTCTTCTGAGTTGTAGGGGGAAAAAGACCAAGGCAAAGTGGGGGGACAAGGCAGTAGCTGCAGGAAGCAGGAGAGGAAGAAAGTGTGACCAAGGGAAAATGCMTGGGGCACCACGTGTCCTGAAACAACCTCCACCTCAGAGCCAGAAGCTGCAAAGCAGAACCCTTTTGTCATGACAGTACACACACACCCCCCTGCAGTATCAGCTTCTTGTCTAGACTTAGGCTTTTAGCCATTTGGACACAATATTGGTGATGTTCCCCCACTCCCCACAGATTCTATTCTTTCAGTTCTGTCAATTCCTTGGAAAGACTGTTCCATCCCATCCTGTCCCTCTACCCAAATGACATTCATCACCTCTCCCCCATGTCCTCTCAGCCCAACCCAGCGCAGCCTTGTACCAGTTTACTACTTTACCCTCTGTGGCCACCAACAAGTTGGCTAAAACAGTTTCATTCTCCAATATCTGGCTGATCAGATGCACATTCCCTTGCTTCAGTTTTCTTCAAGTTACCATCTGTTATCTTTGCTTTTTCTTTTTCCTCATCCATACTTTTTAACGCATCAGGTCTTACTGGCAAGAGACCAGGCTCTAGCATTGGGCAGATCCTTCCAGCTGCAAGGGAGGTTTCTTCCTTAGCTTCAGGCTCTCCACTCACCTCATTGATTTCTTTCTCTTTACTTTCAAGTGAAACCTTAACAATATTTTCAGGTGGTTTATAAGCAGCTGCTACTAAACACGAGGCAAGGTTACAGCTTGCAGYACTAGTTCCCTTGTTGGCCTCTGTAGCGTTATTTGTAGAGTCTTCATTGGCTGTTTCTCCAGTATCTTCCACTTGGATTTCTTGCTCTTGACTCTCTTTTGCAACTCTAGAACCCACATAAATTGAACACTCACAGTGATAATAACCAGATTCTTGTTTCTTCTTACGCATAGCGCAGAGATCAATTTGACTGAAGACCTCTGTGCCAAAGTAACAGTCTTCATATTCTTTATATAGATCCGAACAAATTTTTCTGAAACCCTGAATATTGAAGGAGCAGTAAGACATTATATTATCTAAATATATATACAAAATACATTTCAGAAAGGAACAAAATTATCTAGGCATATTTGTATTATCTTAATTTCAAATGAATATTTTAAGCTTCCCCCACAGACTAGAAACTCTTATTTGGTAGTACTTAAGTAAGAAATTCCAACTTGTACAATGAATCCTATTCTATCTATCCTAACTATCCAAACTATCCTAAGTTTGAATTTTTCTGAGGAGAATCACAGAGAATCCACYCCCCACCACCACCTCACAAGAGAGATATTAGGTAGACATTGCCTGACAGGTACAAGAATAGACCAATTCCATCTTCTTACTACTGCTCAAAAGGACCCATCTAATTTTAGATATTTTCAAGTGATATAGCAGTCAACACACCTTCTGAGACTATTTCTATAGTCTCCTTAATCACSTTTAGGAAGGTTTCTTTATCCCACCTGAGGTTCATTTTGCTCAATTTAAGCCCATTACCAACTTTTTCAGACTGAAGAATTCATGCTTCTTGATGAATGCATTTCACAATAGTAATTAAATTGCACACTAGAGACAGGTTAGAAATAGAACTCCAGCAGCTTCTTTCCTTTTAGCGAGGGAGTATTAAAAAAGCCCTCAGCAGCCCTTAGGTAACTATCAGACATTGCCACTATCCAAATAACGTAGCAGTCCCAGCATATAAATGGAAGTGTTTACTTTTGAAAATGTTTTTAGATGTTGACATTTTCTCTTCAGGAAAAAAAAAAAAACACAACAAAGTCAACTCCATAATTGAAGTGTATGTTCAGAAACAACCATAATTTAGGACTGCCAGGATTACAAATTATTTCAATGGGACTACTATGAACTATTGCTAAAGTGTGGTGTGAGTAATTTCTTTGCTGTTCTCCTTCCTGGCAAATTTAAGTGCTATCGTGCTGGCTCCCCTGTACAGACACCGCAGAGAGCGTGTGAATAATCTCACACCCCTATCAGCCCCAAGGGCTTAATTCAATGAGCAACAGGTTGCTAGTTTTAATAAGGGGCTCCTGCAAAGCATTTAGCCTTTAACAAACCACATATGCCAGGGGGCAAACACAAAGATGAAGGGAAGGACAAATGACTTGCTAGGAGACAGGGAACTATCTGGGCCTCCCCTTAACTAAATGAGGAAATACTAACAAGACTCCAAGGAGCCCCTCTCAGCACATTTCCTTAAAGAGCTCTGAATCATTCCGCTCAACCTTTCCCCCAAATGCATAGAATTGCACATTTAAAAAGAAAAGTGAAAGAATATACATCCCTTTACAGCCTTCCTCCTGATGACAGCCCCTTCGGCAGGATCCTGGGTGTGGGCATATGCATAATTCATGCTAGGGAAATAACASGAAGATGTCCAGAACAGCGCTCAGGACAGAAAGGCAGGAAGAGCTTCAAAACGATTGGCACTGCTGGCCCACAGCACAGATCTAAGGACCAAAACACTTTAGAGTTTAACAGAAGAAGCCACAGCCCTTTCCTAGGCAGGTAGCAGGGTGGCACCCAAAGAGCTGCACAGCAGCCTGACACCACAGGGCACATGGCTCTGCCCAYGTGCAGGAGTACGCTGTGCACAGATGCAATTTTTTGCGCAGGTGGGTGAGGGAACAAGGAAATTCATGCCATCGGAGATAACTTATGAAGCAGCCAGAAGAGGGCAGGAGTGGGACTGCCCTTCCAGTAGAACGCTGAGAATATCCTAATAAAAGCACCTAGCAAATCCACTTATGCTGCATAAAAGCAGGAACAAGCACCTGCCACTTCAGACAGATGACACTTGGCAGCGCTTGGCTCTGGCACAAGCAGCAGCAGCAGGTGTCCAGGACAGGAGACTAGTGCCCTGCACTGGCACTTAAGTGCTGGTGGAGGCTCTTAAGAGGAGACCCTGAAGTGGATCCTCTTTAGCTTAACTGTTCCCACTCRGCTCATCTGCCACCGAGAGGTCAGAAAATTCAAAACACTCATATTTTACATTTATGCCAGAGGTATGGAGCACATTTTTAACCTGATCAGCACACACTGCTCCTTTGGTAGCTATTCAAGCTAAAGGGCAGGCAACCCAAGCCCCCTACCTCCTGGGATCTTCAGACATACAGAGATACAGTTTCCTGAGACCCATGATAACACTCATAAAAGCTTTGAAGAGGATCAGATGATTCCCCCTTCCTTCCTCCTCCAAAACACAAGACCTGCAACAGCATCACGAGTACCACATACATTTCTTATTAATATATATTTTCCCTTAAGAATATTTTAAATAAGCAACATTAGTAATTATTTTTCCATCTTCATATAAGAAATGCTTAAATTGCATAAAGTACTTAAATTACATCTGTACTACAGTGAACAAGTTATTTATGGTATAAAAAAAGTAATTATAGCCAGTAGATGGCATCATAATAACTAAAACAATATTTTGTCTTATTCATACTTTGGCATCTTGTAGCATTCAGGAAGGTTGATTTCTCTCCTGCAGCCTTTATTAACAAGCTATTATAGTGGTAGTCTCTTTTCGTTCTTTCTTTCCCATTACATTTTGATTTCTGAAGAGACAAAGCAAATTCTCAATATTTTCAAGTGGGCACGTTAGATAGGAATTCATGCACACTAATCTTCCAGTTTGATCTTCAAGGTTAAATCCCACGTTTGGGGTTGAACCCTAAAGGTTCAGCAAGACTGTATGTGCACATACAACATCCACAAGCTTTCCACACRTTCTTCTAACATCTAACTTAACATCCAGCCCTGCTCCACTTTGGAGTTATGGTCCCAAAAAGTAGGATAAGGTTTTAGGGGGTACACCTTCAAGATACCTACAGATTCAGACAGGAGTGAGCAGTATGCTGGATTCAAGAATCAAGTTCCCTTTTGTCCAAAACAGACAAGGTTAAATTTATCTCCTGTTTATGGCTGCAATACGGAAAAAAAATCTGACGGAGACCATGATCAAAACTAACATCCCACAAGAGCCCCTTATCCTACATCAAAAACTGAGGAACTTGGCCTCTAAAACACAATGAGTGCTCACATTTTTGTAGGGCAAAGTATAATGATAATAACAAACGCACAGTTCCCAAGGTCACCAGGACTTTGAGCAATAATATCCATATGTATGCTGGGGTTTAACTCTATAAGGAGTTGGAGACCAACTGATACAGTTTGAGTAGAAATACAGTTCAGATACACAAGCCCTCATGTCACTCCCTACAAATACTGATGTTCTCAAGTTCAAAGCTCTACACATACATACACATGAATAGTCAAGGACTTGATTCCACACTTTAAGCACAATTCTCAATAGTGTGCCATATTCARTGCTAGAGAACCTACAGGAAGGAGAACATGCAATAAATTACTTTTTTTCCAGTTCAAACACAATAGTAAGCAATTGTGAAAATATTCCAAAATCAAAAGTCATTCCTATAAACATGTYGGATTTTTATTTTGCATCAGGCAAAATATAGGCATTAACATCTTTTTACAGATGTCTATAATAATGTTAATTAACAATGCCTGTGTTCATGAAATTCTCTATAGCCAATAAAAAATTTCCTCCAGGGTAGAATTACCAGTACCACCAAATTTTGATCATGCCATGTATATGGAATGCAAATATCAAGTCAATATGAAATACTTGGTGCACACAAATACAAGGTCATCAGCTATTATATCATCTTCTGTTTTCTTTTTGCAAGTTCCTTTAATGTTTCAGGTTTGCAATATATTGACCTCATAAATACAAGAGCTATTCTTGGAAACAAGCAGGACAGTACTCCCCTGAGAAAMGAGCAATCTAATCAGAGTTGTTTTTTACTTTAATTGTACATGATTAAATCCCACACAATGCTTCAGTAAAGGTTTGAAAAGGACATCACACATTCATGTCATAACTCAAACCACTGAACTGGCTTCCAAAGTTACATTAATCTTATCCTCAGAGAGGATATTGCTAAGAAGCCATCCTGCCCTGTGGAAACAGCTCAACACAGTTTTTTCATGCAGGTTCTACTGACCACTGCAGAAACAAAACACTTTATATTCTACCCAAGAGCCACATACAGTATAAGTAAGGGACTCCAGCTCTTACAAGTAGATATGAGGAAAGCAGAACTGTCAGACAGTATCTACAAGCTCAGTTAGATAATGAAAAATTATTTTTTCCCCTCTATTAACCATAAAGATTACTTTATGCTAACGTCATCTAGAAGAGTGTTGGAAGAAAAATAACAGCTAGAATAAGTCCCAGTAAGCTTTAAATGCAGTTGCTTACCCTTCTTTTCAACCTTGGTGCTTTGGAGAGCTTTAGAAAAGTAAGATGTGGTTTGAAATCCTTRCTCCCTGAAATGTCAAGATCCATTTCATGAAAGCATTCTTCGACAGCTTCTGGTAAAAAAGTAACAGGGTGGGAGGGAAAATGAGTTGCAAAAAAGTTAAAAATACTACCGTGTCTTTCTCAAACAGGAAAGGCACAGTTGGAACACACAGCATATGACCACTATTGCTCACACCATCACAGACAATATTCAGATAAATGAAGAAACAGATAAAAAGAAACTTGAATAGCAAGACCTTAGCCTGTRTTTCATTTCAAGTCTGAAACTAAACCAGAATTTCTTTATGTTTGCAATCTAACTCTTCTGTGTTGACAGGCCTTCTTTAGCAAGGGAGAGCCTGGGAACGTGCACGGGCACAGTAGCCCTGCTAGCAGCAGAACGCAGCACTAGTGGTCACAGCTGGGGGACCCGGCTAGCAAAAAGAGCAAGGAGCTTGCGGTAGAAAGCGTGGCAGAAGTTGCAGAGCAAASAACTCTGCAAGAATTACAGCTAATTGGAGGGAGAAGTCCCACAAGCATAATACTCTTCCCTAAACAATAGGACAGGGAGCACTCATGGTGGCATCCATTTATAAGTTTCAGGTACACAGTTAAAGAACTAAAGTTTCGTTCTCCTTTAATGGAAGAGATTASATGGAACATCCAAATAAACATTTTCAGGCCTTTCAATTGCAAACTATAACAACAAGTATAAATTAAATCAAATTGATCCATCTTTGTTTTTTAGGAACTTTTCAGCGAGTGATGCAGGGTCTCATAAGACTAGCAGAGTAAAGTTTGTATTCAGCAGATCTCTGCAAACCTGGTAAACACAGGAAGTTAACACAGCAGTGCCAGAACAGGAAAACCTTAAACAGGAAGAAAGATTCTTAAAAAAAAACCCCCTCGGTGAAGGCTTGAGTACTTAGGACCTCTTTCCGCAACCATTTTTCCTACTGCCAGAGATCTTTGTATGGGATTTATAAGGAGGGTAAGAAATCTGAAGAGCAACACCTGCCCTAGAAGCCTGAAAAAACATGTGTGGTTCTTCCAAAGAGACTAACTTGTCAATTCCCACTTCTTTACATTCATTGTTACTGCTTCAGCACTAAGATCAAGAGGTACAGTATTGAAGTTTTTGTTCAAAACAGCATTTCATGTATTTGGTAACTGCACTAATTAAAATCACTTTGCTCTCATTTTATGTTTCCATCTATCAGGAAGTCCAGCTACACATGTTTACTAGTATGTCATATGCCATTGTATCAAGGCCAACTCTCTGGCTTTGAGTTTAGCTAATTAATACATTAAAATGTTTCATCTCAAACATCTCCCTTATTGTGAGGGAGCAGCAGCTGGGACTGTCTGGTTGCTTTGCCAAGGCAACTACTCTGTCTTCCAGCTGGACAATAAATAAAAATAGGATACATTTGCCTGAACAAGCTAATGCCATTTTAGATGCCCTGCAGTATCCCACCCAGCCTCTAGCTGCCATGGCAGAAGGATACAATTCTGCCATGTGTCCTGTTTGTGTGTCTCGCAGGTATCTGTGATTATGTTTAGGCATCAAGTTGCTCCTAAAGTGCTCTAGAACTTTGGAGAGGAGAGGGAAAAAAAGAAACCACCACACAAAAACACACACACACACACACACACACACACACTCACTCTCCATTATCAGGAAGAATTTTTCTTAAACCTTCTTGCCCCCATGTCACTAAGTCTAAACAGAATAAACAGAGCATACATGCAATAGCAAGAAAGTATAAGTCCTTCTCTACACACATCTGGACAAGGACCATCCTCAGGACGTACAGGAGGAAGCAAGCACAAGAGAGCAACAAATCTGATAGGAGTTTGTGCCCATTTTCACCAAGCGCYGATTCATCCAAACAAGAAGGAAGTACTCTGGTAATGTAGTTGCAACATGTGATTGATGTAGGCTTTACTGCCATGATCAGAGTTTCTCCAAAAAGATGATGAAAAAAATATCAAGCCCATGCAACCTCTTTACACACTCAGTTAAGGAACAAGGCTGGTGCTAACACYTTGTCCATGTCAGGACAACACTGATTTTCCCAAACACTGTAGACCTTATCTTATTTAGTGAATATCTTCAGATAATTCCCAGACATTTTAAGCATATTTGTTTTGTCAAGAGGGACTAGGTCAGTAGCAGTAAGAGAACCCCATTATTACTCAGGTCTTATGAAAAGAAGGCACTTGCACTATGTTGGGGAGGGGAAACAAAGATATCAGGTTAAGCAGGTCAAGCAACTTGACCCTATCACATCACAGAGTACAATAAAAGGACAAATATCAGTATTCCAGGTTCCTTCAACAATAATCCTAGCAAGTTTACCAGTTAACTACAATATATTGGACATAAAGAGACAGGATAATCCCACTTTGAAACTGAAGTCTTCAGCACAGAAACAAACACAAGCAAAATGCCAACCATCTACTCTCATATTTCCTAAACCCAGCAATGCTTCAGATGTTCAAAAACTTTATGAATTCAGCCTGCTTTAATTAACTGTTGTTGACAAAACAGCTAAAGTCAAGGGCACAATGAGGCAGATGCAGCTGGCACGAGCAGCTTGACCTTTGCTAGTCTACTCATCCCCACAGAACGTATTTGCCCATCATGCTGACTCAAAGGCAGTATTCCAGAATCCACTCCTCTCCCACACAAACAACTAAAGACATTCACAGAATTGACGGAAACTTAAAGGGGGAAGAAAGCACTGTTCATTATACATCAATTAATTGCTGTGCTGAGGAGAAAGGGTAGAAAGAACAGGAACACATTTCTTCACACAAGTTTTAAAAAGAATGGATTTTGATACATATATGCCTAGACCCCCAACACACTGAGTCCTAGGAATGGTCAAAAATACACAGAAATGAGAACACTAGAAGCTACATTGCTCTGCTAGCAAAGTCACTGGYGAGAGCATTAATGTCTTGAAAGCTGGTAGTCTGTCTCTTGGTCAAGGAAGTATATCAGGCAAATCAGTGAATAACCATAATGTATTAAACAAGTGACTCAAGTACTGCCACTATATTTCTAGGGCATATAATGAACAATTTTCTTTTCCAGCTCATTAAGTGAGTTCTCATTGTAAGTTAGTCACCAAGTTTTCAGAACCATGTAAATAGTTATCCAGAAAGGGAACACTTTCAGGAATTCACCACCATTACAGCAATGGTACAGATTTAGTGTAGTTCCTGTATTAAAAACAGAAAAAAAAACAAAGAACACTTCCATCACAATGCACATTCTGCAGAATAAAATACTTCTGCCTATGCTAACATCACATGATAGATTTTTGATCTTACATGTCATAATTTAGTGGGGTAAATTCAGTAACACAGCAGTAGAAAAGMATCAGTTCAACACGGGAAAGGAAAAAACTCCTCATCCACATCCTTCAAAAGTAAGTGATWGGAGAGCAAAAGGGAAGGTCATCAAAACATTCAAGCATTCACTTTTTTTCTGAACATCATTCAAGCACGTATTATTTGCTCTGGGCAAGCATGTACCAGAAATGATCTTGAAATCATCCTGCATCTTGTGCCCTTTCTACTTAGTCATCTTCCAGTCAAGTTAATTGTGTTAAGTTTAACACAAACATTTTAGAAAAAACAGTTTAGACATGGTGAAGTTTGAGGTTCTAATCCTAATGAGTAGGGACACTGTCAGAGTATTTTTAACAAAAGCAAAACTGCTTTGATTTTAAATCATTTTTGCTATGGATGAAACAATACAGTAAACAAAGGCTAAAGTCAAGCAAAAAGTAATGGATAGTGAAGTGGTTTGTCTTTTCTAACTGAAGCAGAGAAGTTGGTCTGATTAAGAAGTATCTTATGCCTATTTGAAACACTGACTGCATAAGGAGAAAAATATGGGAGGACAAGAAGAAACCAAGATTGTTCTATTACAAAGTAAGAACTGGAAGGAGTAAAAARCTGCAAAATGGAAAAAATATGCTAAAACCATTATCTTCCAAAAATTAGACCTTTGTACCGCATGCCTTTGAGAAGCATCAGCTAAACTATCCTTTCCRGCTTAGTATGGAAGCAACAAGGAAGAAAAGCTTATACTGATTATATATGCTCTGTTGGAACTTGAGACCCAGGACTCAGATTAGGTTCTGCATCACTGGCTGAACTAGTTCCTAAAATCAGAAGAGGGTAGGAGGAAGGGAAGAGAAACAAATCTCCTGGAACTGCCTTCAGACACATGTGTGCAGGTCAGATCTAGAACATCTTTGTTGAGGTCTTGGAAAAAAGTTGCTTGGAAAAGTTATAGCAAGAGACAAACGTGTGCATGTAAGCCAAGAATTGCCTTGGCAATGGCATGTTGGCAGGTATGTGCATGTCCACAAGTGCTCTATTTGTCCCGTTCTGTCTTGGAGTTAATAGCAGTTGCAGTCAAACTTGTTTAAAGGAAATACTTGTAAATTCAAATGAAAGTAATACTTGCAAGTTTTCCATTTTATTCAAAGAAACAGGACTTCAATTTTAAGGCTTTGCTTTGAAGATCTACTTGCACCACAGCAAGATCCTGACTGCAGGGCATGCTAACGCAGCCTTGCTGCACAATCTTGACAAGTCAAATGTTTGTGCATTTAATTTGTCACAAATTAGTACACAGAGGTTGTTCCAGCTCTGCCCAAGTCTAGATTAACATAGATTTAATAAGTGAAGAGGGCAAGAAAGGGAGGGCAGCAGCACAGCCACGCACAGCAGCTCAGGCCAATGTTTAAACGAGTTGACATCCTCTACAGACTTACCACAGGTGGTAAAGAAACCAGTCTGAAACATACCTGCAATTTTGCTGAGTGTATTTTGGTCTTCTTCTGCCATTTTCACATATATCACTTGATTGTTAAACTGTCCAATCCCATGAAATGTCATATTAAGGTCTTTACCCTGCAAGATGGCTTCCACTTTAGTCTTGCTCTGCTTCAATGCCAGAATAGCCCTTTAAATAAATCAAAAACCCTGTATTCTTAAGGAATTCTGACCATTACATATAGAAATATTATGTTGCATTTTTAATATCAGACATACCGTATTTTAGCCACTCTGCAGCACTTCTATTACAAGACATAGCAAGCATGCTACTTCTAATGCTGATGATTTTAAAGCAATTAAAAGATGCAAAGTATTTTAAACCTATTGAAGTATTTTGTCTTTCTATAGCTTCAAGCTCAGCTCTTCTAATAAACTGAATAGTCAAGTTATTAGCATACTAGAAATGGTTATATGGATATATCACTAGCCCAAAGTCAAAAACATAACTGATTATGTCAAACTTTAAACTTTGCCATTGTCATTTTCAGCTGGTTTTATTCTTAAACCAGACAAATTCACTCTCCAGGAGAAGCACTTTCAGCATTTGTCTCCACTTGAGATCCTATTTTGATAAAATTCAGATAGTCATCTTATTGTACATAGAAATACCKCCAGAAAAGTAAGATTACCCATAGAAATATTTTCTAATATGCACTTTGCTTAAAAAAATACTGTACAACAGGTTTTCCAAAGATAACAAGACCTTCAGTAACTTATTACCCATTAGAGATTTACAATTGCCCTCCTTTATCCTGGTACCTCAGAAAAAGGGTCTGTCCTAAAGCTCAGAGCCTGAGCAGAAACTTCCTAATAAAAGCCTTATATTACTAACCAAGTATTGCAGGACACTAGTCCCTAGTTTCTACAGTTCCTGTATTCCTTACTTTCTCATCATTACATCTAGAACTAGTTATGACCATGTTCATTTTATTTAAAAACAAACAAAACGCCTCACCACCCAAGATCTCACACACAAACACACACAGTTTGATAGAACAAAATCATTACAATCCATATAGCACAAACTGCATATGCTAATCCACTTGGGAAAGTGTGTTCATGTATACACAAGGCACTTCAGCCAGGAACACTGTCAACACGACAAGTCCACACTCCTACACTGAGGTTTCTTGTTAACTACAGTAACACAGGAGCTACTGCTTAGTGAGACTCCTGGGGACTCTTCAGGTTATAATTTTGCTGAGAACAGAACTACAGATGGAAAGTGAATTAATCCTTTTCAGATTACATTGCTGCTTCTACCTTAATAAGTAGAAGCTACTTAGGCATTCGTTTTAGTTCCTAATTTCCAAACAGCTCTTAAACACTGGCAGGACTTCTGTCATATATGTCTCAAAATGTCTTTTCCTAACTCTGCTAACCAGAGGTAGACACTGCTGCTTCAGCATGCTTTTAGTAKGAGATTTGAGAAATACTTGGACCAACACTTTAAGCAGCCTTTCATGGGATGGTGGAGAGCACTAGGCACTGAATTGCCRCATTATTCAGCGGCGTTCTCTAGGTAGAAGATAAAAGATCAAAAAGGGTTGGCAAGGAAGRTCTGCTTTTCATTAGGTATGCCCATTATTTTTATATTACAGACATACATCCACTCTCAAGTTCATTAACACTACTTAGCTCCACTCACCTCTCCAACTGATTGATTCCCATTTTGATTGCTGCTCTCTCCTAGCTTCTAGTCCTCTTGGAAGACAGCCTGCCCAGTTAGCAGCACTGTCAGGGATTTTTAATACTGAATTATCGTACAAAGTGCCTTACACATGTTGGCTCATCAGCCCATATAAAGGGCTTACATGTTTTCCCTCAATCACTCCAAAATAAAAGCAAAACACAAACCCACCCACTGGCCAATTTAAAATAAAGCACATAGAGCTTTCATGAGAATTTCATCTTAGCCATGTCTCTCTCTCTCTCTCTCTCTCAGTACGGGCAGAAAATATTTTTCCATTCAAGTTAATCTTCTTGACCTCTTCCCAGCAAGACATTCTGCAGGTCTTGATTCACACTTGTACAATGCTGAGTCATGGCCCAGTTATTTGCTTGCTGATGTGTGGGCTGTTCCCACCAGGTTCCTGCCTCCTTTTTTGTAGTCTCAGCTCCTCAAGAGCCTTCCGTCATTGCCTTCATTCCCTCACACCAGTAAGTGCAAAGTTTTAGTGGAATGCAGTAAGAGAGAGCTTATAGAAGCCTGCTAAGTGCTCGCTCTTTTTAATACTCTTTCTAGCAGCTTTAGCCTTATAAACTGCAGTCATCCTTTAACTCCATTACAGCTCAAARGGCCCACTGGCAACCTACAGCTCAAGATGGGCAACAGAACTGCCTGTAGGGGAACGGAATGATTTTTTTGTTTTYTTAATGTAATATATCCTATCAGCTAACATTTTCTAAAACTGATGGAAGTGTGGCTGTTCTGAAAAAGCTGCAATTGCCCTCCCTTCCCATACTCCCCCCAAAGCAGCTTGGGGAAGTTAACATCCTTTGCATTGATTTATGAAAACAATACAATAGCAACACTACAGCCATGCAGCTTTATAGCTTCATCCCACCACAACTGCACAAGATTATCCTCTGAAACACTGTATTTAGATATGCAGAGATGTCATAGAGTAGACAGTCTTGACTGTCTTCTTTGAGAAGTCAGAAACTCATCAGAAAGTCTAAGAGAACAGATTTATATAGACTCTACAATAGTTAATTTCTAATATGAAGAATTATTGCATCTACCCAACTAGAAATAATCTAGAATTTTACAAAATCCTTACTTTTGCACTTCYTCTTCTGTTCCCAGGTGAGCTACTATTATGGTAAGGTGCATTGTTTGCACAGGAAGGAGGGCTCTCGACAAGTCAGGTTCTTTAGTGAATATGAGCTCTTGGACATCTTCAATTCTGTCGAGAATCTGCAATGCAGTAAATAAGGGAAATAAAATTTCATTTTCATTTCAGAGTGCCAAGGTATTGATGGAGGRGCTCTGAAGCTACACACTCACAAAACAACTCCAGTTTGAGTTATGAATCAAATAAAGATAATACTGTGGCTTTATTATTATTATTAAAATACTGAACACTATTCAAGATTGACCAACCTATTTTCTTTTTTAGAGTCTGGGGGCTAAACCCACAGGCCTCATTCAGCTCCCTGAATTTTAAACTAGTTCTTGATCTGACCCAAGGATACTGGAAAAAAGCTCATGGCACTGTGTAAATATTAATGTGATCTTCATGCAGTTGTCAGTTGTTAATAGACTGTGGAAATTGAATAGCATTTCCATAATTAATCTTATGCCATTTTCTGATTACAAGTTTGATCACAGATTAAATTGATGTCTCTTCCCAAAAGAAAACTGCAACAGCAAACAACATAGAACAACTGAGTAAACATGATGTTTTTCAAGTTCATATTTTGTAAAACTGCATGGCCTATTGCTAGCTCTTCTAAGTATGTCTTCATAGAATTGGCCCAAACTGTAGGTTACAAACATGGGGGGGGGAAGAAAAAGATCTTTCTCTGCAAAGATCTTGTCTGTTGAAATTTAGAAACAAATGACTGGAATGAGGAGAGGGTGGGAAAGAAGTCAATCATATCAGGGACTAAGCATCTAACGGAAGTCATTCTTACATAGATTTTTCAGATTATATCGCCACACAAACTCTGGCCTACAGGCCTATGTGCACATGTGTCAGAGCTCAAATTCATTCTTGCATTGCTCAAGACAAAAACATATTGGCAATCTTGCAATCTTTCTGCATAAAACTTTGTCAGTCGTTGTGCAGTCCAGCTAGGATTCACCACCTGTGCTGCTGGACACTAATATAATGACTGATAAGTATCAGGATGAAGCCACTTACAGTTAATATAGTCCATCTGAAGATGCAAACAATGTATTGGCATTGTTTTTACTCTCAAGTTCCTATGACCTATTTCTCACTAAAAACCTAACACGAAGTCTTATGATCTAGTATCCCTTACTGGAACTACACTATTTGTTACAGTCTGCTACTTACAGCACATTTGTTTAGAATATGAAAACATGAAGCAGGAATCAAACCCATCAGTTTTTGACCATTCAAGCTAAAATTCTTGCATCAAGGTGATGATAAGGATTGACAACAATTCTGCAAGAGACCAAAGGACCCTTCTTCATACAGATTTCTCAAAGCGGTTTTGGTGTCTCTCCCCACCTTCTTCTGACAGAGAGCAAGCTGCACAAACAAGCCTTCAGAACCTTCTGCCTCATCTTCTCCTATGGGATAGAGTCAGACTGTTTCCACACATCAACCTTTTTTTGTGCGTGTGTGTGTGTGTATTTGTAGATACACACAACTTTTTGGTAATGCTTGCTATAAATACCATTTACCCTGCCTCTGATGGGACTGCTAGTTCTGGGGTGTTGGATAAGAAGGAASTATATGCAATCAAGTCTGAGAGCACAAAATTCCTACTTCAAACTCTGCTCAGCACATTCCTAGCAGTATCCTGTCTCTTGGAGCTCTTCTGGATGCAGAGGAAAATAGCTGCTACATCCACCAGGGCTACAAGGGCTTCTTTCTGGCCCACTGAAAGGGAGTGAAATGGAGACAGCCCTGGGCCTAATCATCTGGAGCTTTTCCTTGGAAATAGAATTAATGCAAAGTGATTTCACTGAAAAGATAGAACAGTGTCTTTAAATCCTATCTGTAAGGAACTGAAATGCTTGCATTATCACAAGCAATCATGTCATAGACCCATGTAGTAGAATCAAGAACCTCCATTTCAGAGCAAAAAGCCTCTGAAATTTGACACCTATATTTGGCCCTTTTCATACCAGACCAGACATCAGCACTGTCCCATGCTTTCTATCCCAGAAAATAAGGGAGCACAGCAATCTCACTTGATAACTTCTGAGTTCCTCCCAATATCACACAAAATCACCCTAACCCTTAGCACAAGGCACTTGCCTAACACTCACTCATGACTCCCTTCACCCCAACGCCAAGGGCTGTCTTCATWCCTACCATTTGCACAGCCCAATTTCACAGTCAGAGCATTCAGGTGCTCCACAGAATAACACTCCACATTCTAGCAAGCTGGTTGGTGTGGAAATACTTTTTCCTTTCCAATAGAGCCTCATGCAGGGCAGTCTCAGGTCACTGCCTCCTTTACAGGTGACTTGAGCACTTAAGGTTCGTAAGTTTGGAATACCTCAGGCAGAGCAACCAGCCCAAGCTAATTAACAGAGCTTGTGTGAAAGCAGTAAAATCTGGAAGAACATACTCAAGGAAGGACATTCATAAAAATCATACAGAATGTGGTTACCAGCCATATATTAGGACACTTGGATCCCATTAAGAAAAAGAAAAGGCAGAAGTCAGACATTCATGTACCCTCAAGCTCTTCCATGATCTCATTCCTCAGTTGGCAGGAAACTTTCTAGTTTCCAGCCTAGATTTATTTTTCACCCACTTCATACCCATTTGTTCCTCTGCCAACATTGTCTTCCAGCTTACAGTCATTTTCCCTTCCTGGCATTTATCTTCCTGATGTGCTCTGCACTTTTGCTCACCTCTCAGAARCCAGTCATGTGTACAAATCCCTGGAAGTTGTATGGGGCCATCCTTAAGATGACCTTCAGAGATTACTCTACTCAAGACAGCCAGCACAAATAATTGCCTACCAAGAGGAAAGGACCTTTCATGTCTCCTACTAACACATAAGAGCTTTTACACTTAACTAAGGTAAAAACAAAAGCTCAAAAGCTTGCCAAAGTAAGCTATTACAGTGCAGATGCTCTTCATACTGAAAAGAGATAGTCATCCAACTTCATGTATTTCAGTAGTGCAAATACAGTGATGCTGAATACTACACGAGAAATTAAGATAGAAAAAACAGAAGTTACATAATGTAATAATATCATCTGTGAGATTCAGCAGAAAAAGCACCACAAACTAACATCAGTTGGTGGCCAGGCAGTACATTTTCACAACACTCATACAAGTTACCATGCACATTTTTTGCCTTTTATATTTGCTCTGTAAGAAATCTCAAAATGTGTAAATATAAATAATTCAACATAATTTATGCTGGATCTCAGTTTTGTTGGATAGAATAGTCTCTTTTCTTCACAGCCCAATGCCCCTTACTTGCTTTCTAACACAGTGCCTTTAAGAGCAAGGTCATCTAATACCCCTTGATCAAGGTCCGCCATGCAAGTCCATCTAGCAGTGCTGCTGTTCAGCAATAGGAGTTGAACAGAGCACTGGTACAAAACGGGAGAGGGCTCTGGGTATTTTACTGCTCACAGTCCCATTCCTGGCATTACTTACATATCAATGATCATAATCACACAAAAGAAACAAAGTGGTATGTGCAGTATGTGGTAGTAGTAACAACTGGAACAGATCAAAACGCTATGCCAGGACCTTCTCTGTTTATCAGTGATTCAGGAGGTGGCAAAGCACATTTGTCAGGTTTGCAGATAAACTGGGGGACCAGGCAAAACACTCCAAGCAGACAGTCCTACCTAGGCATGTTGAAGTGGGTTAACAAAAGCCTTATGAAATTCAGCAAGAACAGGCTCCAAGTCCTGCACATGGGAATAAAGTCTCTGACAATAAGACAGGTTGCAAAGTGGCTAACTAGGGAGAYGGTCTGCTACAAAGGCCCTGCGGGTTGTGGACAGCAAGCTGAGCATGAGCCAGCAGCATGGCCTGGCAGCACAGAAGGTTACATGGTGCCCTGAGCTACATCTACAGGAGTGTGGCCAAGAGTCCCCAGAACTCAGCTCTTGTTAGACACGATCTCCAGGAGTGTCCTGTTTTGAGCACTAACCTCAGAGACATCAATGAACTAGGAGAATTCAAAAAGACCTCCACAGCTAGGACTGGAGCACTTGGACTACAAGGAGAGGGTGMAGAACAAGGTCAGCTTGGAAGTGGGACAGCTGTCAGGAGCATCCAGCAGCAACTGTCCTGTGCTTACAGGCTACTGCTTTGAGGGGAGGTTTGGACTACAATCCCATTGAAATGCCTTCCTACTAGAATTAAGATCCTTTGATTAATGCTGAGAAATTCATGATGATACAGCTTCATCCTTCCAAAAAGCTGGTTGTTCCATAGCAGGAGTCAAAAATGGCCTGGCACTCCGTTTCAGTAAGTATAAACAACAAATTCCCAATCTGAGCGGATCTTTGAGGATTCTATGAAACAGGCAAAACAGGTGAAGCAATGTGAGGCATAGCTTTTGTGAAGTGAAGCACACTAAAGTCCTTCCAGAAGATTTCAAGTGAGGTCCAAGATCCATGCAAGTAGAATAGGAATAAGTAAATCAAGGTGAGCCATCATGTTCCCTCATATGTTCAAGAGGGTGAAAGCTATGCAGACACTGCACAAGACTTGAATTCATACACAATGGGTTAAAGGGCAAAGGGCCAAATGCATGTGTTCAGTTTTTAATATAATCTTTAAAATTTACTTTCATGGACCATAACACAGTTCCTAGGGTATCCAAGCCCTGCAAGGTCACTTTGACAGATCACATGAATATGTACTGTGGTAGCTGGAATACAGTAGGTTCTTCATGAAAACTCTAGAAGGAACTTTTTATATTTGGACTTCTTTTGAATGCTGCTTTGGCTTAGCAGTATCTCCAGATAAAAACTTCTTGCCTTTTCAACACTTCTAACATAAGAATCAGAACTTGCCATGCCTGAATAAAGTATCAGTATACAAACTCCAAACATGCTTTCTTAGAATTAAAAATTTGAGAAGTCAGGATATTTGTTTGTGTACAAGAGATAATAGATTAACGCCCCTTTTCTAGAGAATGGAAGAAAATTCTCATCTTCCACAGTGACCGCTGAACTTGTGTCAAAAAATAAAAACTACTATTACACCACATATGATTTTAAGGTACTGTAGGTGTAGACAGTGCAATGTGGCAAAGACCACTGCTTCCTTGAAAAAAATAGCTGTACAAGATGTGCCTCCTGAAGAGGCACACAACCACTCTGATTCCCCCTTCCGGGAAGGGCAATGAAAGCCTTGAGGTGAGAGTTTTAACCTCCTCATGCAGGAAATATTTTACCACTCCAGGCTTTTCYTCCCTTCCTCCCCACCTCTTTTTAAAGAAAAGCTTAAAGAAAAACTTAAGCAGCTAACCATTATTTTAAGATTACTGTTTTTAGTAGACTAACTACTTCAAAATACCTGATCATCTGTTATTGGAATAGAAACAAAGTAATTTGGTAYATCTCGTAGGCGTTTCTTGGGCATTTCTTGCCCCAGATCTTCCTGCTTGTCTTGCAGACCTTCTGCCCCTTCTGGGACTTGGGCATCATCTTGCTCCTTCCTGTTTTCTGCAGCTCTTTGACCTTCTTTTTCAAGAGGCAAGTCTACTTTCAGTTCTTGCTCCAGGCTCTTGTGCTGCAGCTGCCCCTCTATCACCATAGATGACAGAGGGGTTGATTTTTGGATGAAAGACTCCTGAAGTTGTCTTATTTCTGCTGTTTCCTCTTCATGGTACTCTTGGTGTTTTATTACTGCTTCTACCTGTTTCTGCTCTTGGCATTGAACTTCTTGTGACACCAGCCCCACCACAGCAGATTCCCTCTCACCTTCAGATCTTGCCACTGATTCTCCTTGATTTTGTGTTRGGATCTGCTTCTCTCCATTCCCTAGTATTTCTTCACCCTGCTCCTGGACATGGGTTACATCTTCCTGGTCATGGCCCAATTGCAGGAGCACAGTAACCTTGAGGCCTGTAGTTGTTTGTCCCTGCGGCTGCACCTGCACGGTTACCTGTGGGATCACTGCACCCCAGCTCTGCTGCTCTAACTGCAGCTGCACAGTCACCTCTGGAGCCTCCCACCCATGACTCTGCTTCTGAGGCCGCACCTGTACAGTCACCTCTGGAGCCTCCCATCTGCGGCTCTGCTTCTGGGGCCGCACCTGCACAGTCACCTCTGTGGCTTCCCTACCATGGTCCACATGCTGTGGTTGTATATTTGGTGCCACGCCTTCTCTTTGCCCTGTCTGCCTCTGCAGCTGCATATACATATTGTCCCCACAGGGCTGACAGCTGTAGGCCTGAGCCTGGGGCTGTTCCTCTGGGAAGGTATCTCCTCCTTGCCCCAGCTGCACAGGCAAGCACACTTGTTGAGATCCCTCTGCGTTTCCATCCACCTGAGCCTGCTTTAGGTTCATCTCTTGATGCTTATTCCTGCACAATTTCTGCTTTATCACCTTCATCCTACGACACCAAAGTTTTTTCCTCCCAAACTGGGGCTTCATCCAAATCCTCCTTTTCTTCCTTTGGAGATTGAAGGCATTAAGAGGAACTGAAAAATAAAGAAAACTAAGCCACCAGCTAGCAAAATAAAGAACCACCTACAAAAGTTTATTTTGGCTTCAGTTATGCCATTTGACTCATTACAAGCAGCCCCAACTAAGTCAACTAGCTCATTCCACCAAAACCTACCTCTACAATCAACTAGCACCTCCAGTATTGGGTGGCTCTGCAGAGTCACTACCTCACCCTCAACTTCTGCCCTTTGTTTGGATTTTATATACTTTAAGACAGGAATATACCCCTTCATTAGGCACAGCAGCATAGAAATATGGGCTTTGTCAAAGAACTGCATGTGCAACACTAAGTTATCTACCACAAACCAAAATAGAATAACCATAAACCAAAGGCCTTAGGCATTGAATGCTTTCAGAATCGAGTTTGCCCATGCAGCTTTAGTCTCCTGTAAGAGACAGATGATCCAATCTAATCAGACCAGCACACTTGGTAGATTTAAAAACAAGCAGTGTAAACAGTATACTTGAGTAAAGCTTCTCCTGTAACCTTCTTGATCTTAAGATCTCCCACCTATCCTATCTCATTTCCCTCTTCTACAGGGAATCTGCATAGCTTTTCATTCACAATGTCTAAATACAAGCAGAGACACTGAAATCCAAAGAGATTTTTGCTCCTTGTTTTGGTGGCAAATGCCTTAGAAACCCAAAGGGGGAAGAACAAAGGTTATACATTGGTCACAGACAGCTCTTGGGACACAAGACTCAGGCATCAGCTGCCACAAGTGCCACTTCACAGAGAAGACATCCTAAACAAATTAGTCTTACAGACTAAACTTGAGTCTCTCTTTTGTGGGCAAAATACTTCAGAACCATATAGCTTTGCTTAACTTCAAGCCCTTCCATGGCAAAAAYGGCCTTTCCCTAAAGCTATAGGGGCATAGGCAGATAATGTTTTCCATAAACCAGCTCTCCAAGGCAACAAAAGAATTTGTTCAAAGGTTGCAAGGGGCGGGGGGGAATTTCCCMAAAAACATTAATGAAAACTTGGAAACTGAAGAGGCATAGTCAAAAAAAGTTAATGTTGTGGTCAATCCATCTGAAGTAATACATCTTTATGTGTGCATATTTAAAAAATRTACTTTTATGTTCCCAGTTAAAATAAGGAGATTAAACTCAATTCAAATTCCTATGAAGACTATAACACTTTCTTTCAAGATCCCAGAGAGAAAGTTATTCCATAGATAAGACTAGTTTAAGAGAAGATACCTGAATACCTACATATATTTTGTATAGATTTTCATTTAAAAGATATTTCTATTTCTTGCATTTATGTTAAAAATTGTTGACCGCTTCAAGTCCARTGTTTTAGAAGAGATTACTGAAGTTTAAATGCAATAAATCAAATGCTTATGGCAATAGAAGGATCCACCTCTAGAGAGAAGGTAATGTGATTGAACTAATAAATCAGCTGTTACTCATTGTATTTGGCTTTAAACTCTAGCGAAAGATTGTCTTTTAGAAAAGTGCATTTAATCTGGTATATGTCAAGTCATTACTCAAGTAGTAGGTGATCCTTGATGAAAGGCAAGATCTAGCATACTAGTTCATCCTGGAATAACATGAAACTTACTTTCAAATACCTCTCTGATGTCAGCTTTGACAAAGGGAAGCTCTGCCATTTCTGTCATGTCTTCACTGTTCATGTGAGGAACTGGAAGAAGAAAACAATATTAAAGTCTTACAGGCAGTCCCTTCCATCCATGGATGGAATACTGATGCTTAACTGATATGACATGTATTTTTAGAGTATTTGTAACAGGTTAGCAGCTGCTGAGGCACCACTCCACTCTTATGCCTTCACTTGAGAAGGCAACTTTGTTATTTGAGTAAGTAAACACTTTTTGCTCTTTCAAAAGATATCACAAGTTAAATTTTAAGACTATTGAAAGTCTTAGTAAGTACAGTATACTATTTCAATAAAATTCAGAGAACACAGCATAGATATAATTATATATTTGTCAACAAGCATTTAATCACATGTAGAATTACCACAAATAATATTTAAAACTACTTGTGAAAGAGGTAGATCTTACTGTGGGTATYATCCTACCAGGATTTTAAGTCCCACCAAATATCTGTGTTAGTAGTGACTTGCTGAGGAGACATAATGCAAGCAGAAGTTGAGAAGACCACTGTTCAGACTCAGCCTGATTTGCTCTGAGAAAGTTTGTGGCAAGTTGCTGAATGCTTCAACAGGTAACAAGTTGGATATTGTTGGGTATTTTGGCATTTTGAAGGGTTTTCATATTAACACTCATATGCTATGCAGAGTTGCCTTGTATTTCTACCTGAAAGTAGCCCTTAAAGGGGATTTTGCAAATGATTGCCAATGCAGTAAAGACTGGAATGTGACAGCTCAAGCTGAATGCAAAAGGGATGCATAGGAAGTTTCAACATCCTTTACAAGGTAATTGGTAATTTTTACAGAATGGTTAAGGTGGGAAGGGACCTCTAGAGATCATCTAGTCCAATCCTCCTGCTCCAGCAGGGACACCCAGAGCACGGGGCGGCATCCAGGMGGGTTTGGAGACCTGCAGAGAAGGAGACTCCACAGCCTCCCTGGGCAGCCTGTGCCAGGGCTCTGTCACCCTCACAGGAAAGAAGTTCCTCCTCACATGGAGATGGAACTGCCTGTGTTTCAGCTTATACCCATTACCCCTTGTCCTGTCACCAGCCACTACTGAGAAGAGTTTGGTCCCTTCCTCCCTACACTCACTCTTCAAGTACTTACACATATTAATCAGATCCCCTCTCAATCTTCTCCAGAGAAAASAGGCCCAACTCACTCGGTCTTTCCTTGGGCAATAGATGCTCCAATCCCTTAATCATTTTGYTTGCCCTCCTCTGGACCCTCTTGAGAAGCTCCATGTCCCTCTTRTACTGGGGAGCCCAGAACTGCACACAGTACTCCAGGTACAGCCTCACCAGAGCTGAGTAGAGGGGCAGAATCACCTCCCTTGACCTGCTGGCAACACTCCTCCTGATGCAGGYCAGGATCCCATTGGCCTTCTTGGCCACAAGGGCACACTGCTGACTCATGGTTAACTTGGTGTCCACCAGGACTCTCAGGTCCCTCTCCATGGAGCTGCTCTCCAGCAGATCAACCCTTAATCTGTACTGGTGCCTGGGGTTATTCCTCCTCAGGTGCAGGACCCTGCACTTGTCCTTGTTGAATCTCAGAGGGTTCCTCTCTACCCAACTCTCCAGCCTCCCTCTGAATGGCAGCACAGCCTTCTGGAGCCACTCCACCCAGTTTGGTATCATCCACGATCTTGATCAGAGTGGCTCTGTGCCCCTGTCCAAGTCATTGATGAACAAGTTGAACAGCACTGGGCGCACTACTGACCCTTGAGGGACACCACTGGCCACAGGCCTCCAACTGGACTCGGCCCCATTTATCACCATCCTCTGAGCTCTGCCATCCAGACACTTCTCAGTCCACCTCACTGTCCACTCATCCAATCTGTGCATCCATGGCTTTCCTATGAGGATATTATGGGAGACAGTGTCAAAAACCTTGCTGAAGTCAAGACAGACAACATTGATGGCTTTCCAATCATCCATCCAGCCAGTTATTCTATTGTGGAAGGCTATCAGGTTCATCAAACATGACTTCCCCTTGGTGAATCCATGCTGACTACTGCTGATCACCTCCTTCTTCACATGCCTAGAGATGTTCTCTAGGATGGGCTGCTCCATCACCTTTCCAGGAATGGAGATGAGGCTGACCAGCCTGTAGTTTCCAACCTCCTCCTCACCTTTTTTTTTTTTTTGTAGATTGGAGTGACATTAGCTTTCTTCCACTCCTCCGGCATCTCCCTCACTCCAGGACCTCTCAAAGATGGAGAGCAGCTGAGCAACAACCCCACCAGTTCCCTCAGCATTCTTGGGTACATCCCATCCAGGCCCATAGATTTATGGGTGGTCAGTTTGCCAAAGTAATCCCTGACCCAATCCTCCTTGACCAGTGGAAGGTCTTCCTCTCTCCTGTTTATCTTATCTGGGCTCTGTAGTTCATGGGACTAGCCTTAGCAGTAAAGACAGAAGCAAAGAAGGTATTTAGTAACTCTGACTTCTCTGYATTCTGTCACCAAGACACCTCCCTATTCAGCAACAGACCAACCTTTTCCCTGGACCTCTTCTAGTCTTCCTCTTGCTGCTGACGTATTTATAGAAATCCTTCCTGTTGTCCCTGACATCTCCTGCTAACTCTAATTCCAAATGGGCCYTGGCCTTCCTTGTTGCATCCCTGCATTCTCTGACAATGTGCCTATATTCTTTCCATGTGGACTGCCCTTCTTCCACATGCTGTACGTGCTCTTTTTCTCATTAAGTTTGCCCAATAGCTCCTTGCCCATCCATGCAGGTCTCCTGCCCTCCTTACTCGACTTCTTTTTTGTAAGAATGCACCAGCCCTGAGCTTGGAGGATGTGGTACCTCCCCTGGAGGCCCTTCCCTTCTAGGACCCTAGCCCAGGAAACTGTTCCAAGGAGCCCCCTGAAGAGGTCCAAGTTGGCTCTCTCGAAGGCCAGGGTTGCCATCCTACTTCTTGCACAGCTTCCTCCATGTAAGATCATGAATTTCACCATCTCAGACTCACTGCAGCAAAGGCTGCCCCCCACCCTCACATTTCTCACTAGACTATCTCTGTTAGTAAAAGGTCTAGCAGCACCCCTCCCCTTGTTGGCTCATCAACCAGCTGCATCAAGAAGTTATCTGCARTGTTCTGCAGGAACCTCCTGGACTTTCTGTTCCTGGCTGTGTGGTTTTCCCAGCAGACATGAGGGTGGTTGAAGTCCCCCAGGAGGACCAGGGCCTGTGATCAGGAGGCTTCTTGCAGCCRCCTGTAGAAGGTTTCATCCACTTCCTCTTCCTGCTCAGGAGGCCTGTAGTAAACTCCCACARCAGTGTCACCCCTGTTGGCCTGCCTTTTGATCCTCACCCGTGGGCTCGCAACCCATGCTCTATCCTCCCCTGTGCTGAGCTCCACACATTCCAGTTGCTCTCATGTAAAGTGCAACTCCACCACCTCGCTTTCCTGGCCTATCCTTCCTGAAAAGCCTAAAGYCGCATGTGTCATGAGAACTGTCTGACCACGTCTCAGTAATTGCAATGAGAATCATGGCCCTGCAACCACACAAGCATCTCTCATTCCCTCTGTTTATTCCCCATACTGTATGCATTTATGTAGAGGCATTTGAGTCGGGCTCCCAATGTGCCTCTCATTCTTGTAGGGGCAGCTGCAACCTATGTTGGCCTTCAGAAATTCTCCTATTTTGCTGTTTGGCATCTTCAATCTTAGGGCACCCTTTACAGGCTATGGCATTAGACTGCTGCGTGTGGCATGACAGACCATCTGTTACTATCTCATCTGCTTCCCCAATGATACCCCCACCTGCCTYGAGTCTAGTTTAAAGTCCTCTTGAACCCTACTAGCTCATGACCCACCACTCTCTTCCTGCTTTCAGAATGATAGATCCCATGGGATATCGTCATACCTGGTGCCATGTAAGGCTTCCTGTTACCAAAGAAGCCAAAGTTGTGGCAATGACACCAGCCACGGAGCAATGTGTTGATGGACAATATCCTGCTGTTACTTTCTATATTGCTGTTGGCACTGGGAATAAYGGAACAGAAAGTGACCTGCATGCCCGAGTTTCTGATCATCCACCCCAAATCCCAAAAGTCTCTTTTGATTGCCCTTAGGTTATGTGTTACTGCTTCCTCTCCTTCTACATATAGGACCATCAATRGATAATAGTCTTTGGGTTGAACCAGGCTGGGAAATTACCTGCTGACATCCCTAACTTGGACTCCAGGAAGGCAACAGACTTTTGAATTACAGAAAAATTGTAATCCAGAAAACATCTAAGCAGTCTTGTCAATATTAAACAGTTCTTGTCCATTGGTCTCTTAAATGCACTTGGCCACATTTTTTGTGATTACTCCCACTGCATAGACAATATTAGCAATACAGCTGCTAACTAGCCATCTCTACGCTGTTAATCCACAGATTCTTAACAGCCATTGTGTGACTATCATCAAACCTAGAACTAAGGAGAAAAGAAGGTTGAGGAGGGAGAGGGAGGGGGGCAGCTGGCAGCATCCCACCAGGAGATTCAACCTTGCCAAGACACCCCTGCTACCATGACACTCTGCCCTACAAATCCATTTATCTAAGATGTCAGCACTGCCTTCTTGCCTGTCTGCAAGAGACTCTAATATGAGGCAGGTAGCTAAAGAAACCCAAACATTGTGCAAATGAATAAGAGTTCATACCTCTGTAGTCCTTGGGGGAGGAGGGGGAGGGAGAATCCAAGCTTCTAAATGAAGCCAGAGAACGTACATGAACATACATCTGCATCCAAAATATTTTAAGCTGAACTTTTTAAGCCAACTTTTTTTTCTTACATTTTTAACATACAGAGCTTATGCAAATCCAACCAGCAGGTTGGAAGCAGTAAACACAAACTCCAACAGCAGGGATTCTCTACAGACTCTAGCATGGAGTTGTAAAGTGCTACCAAATATGTTCACTACTATTGCCCTTGATGAAAAGTTTCCAAAAATGTGCAGAAGTCAAGGTGATTCATCTCATGCAGCTATAGACACTATTTTGACAAAGATCTCAGACTGTGTTCCACTGCTTCGCACCTCCCTAATCTTACACAATCAAATGCTGAATGTAGATGACAGACATAATTAAACTCTGTTATTCTAAGCTTTAACTCTCCTAGTTTGAAATAATCCCCCTTTGCCCAAGTAATTGCATTGTCTATGCTAGCATTTAACTACCACACAGTACAGAAACCCTGGAAGCCAGGCAGTGCTACTGCTGCCAGGACAGGTTTTCCCCCACCCTGYGCTCCATGAAAACTGTCACTAGAAGCTGCTGAACAGGGACCCAGCTCCAGCACCTCTAAAGGACAATATCAGAGATGTGCTGCAGCCCTACATATCGCATGAAAGGTAGCCTCTCTAAGCAGAAAATAAGCCATGGCAAGAGCACAAGAGCTCCAGAGCCCTTTGAGAGATGCTGACACAGCAAACCTGCTGGCCCTGACCAGCAAAGCCAAAGTCTTTCTGTGAGCCTTGCTGTCTGTCAAGAGTCTCCCCCTGCAGCTCTCTGTTCACAGGGGCAGTACAGGACTTCTGAATACAGCACATCCAGTAAAGGGCCTGGCTCAGGTCTTGGAGCGCAGCTCAGTCCTGGCAAGAAAACAGAGTCTTCCCAAGCTCTTAGACAGACATAGGTCCACTACAATAGTTTGTTAGCTCACGTGTTATCTAGGACCTGAAAAGCTGCTTGATGCACCAGTTGCTCTTCCTGCTGAAGCTGCAAGTTTATTAAATGCTCCAATACACATGAAGCAAAGGCATTTGGAGCAATCAAAGCCTAGTGAAAGAGGACGAGTTTCTGAACAGTACTGCCTTATGCCAGCTAGGGCCTAAAACATCCATCTCACCTAGCTTTGCAACAAGGCTGTGTTTACACAAATTATTTTCCTCACTCATGTGATGCATTTGTACAGTAGCAGGGCGAGATTCCCACACATGCACACCTCTAACTGCATACTTCACTGAATGAAAGCCTTGGACAGAGCTGTTTAACATGCTTGTTGTAATACCTTTTCAATATTCAGCTCTTCTGTTTTGAAGGGGAGGAAACAAAAGGTCAAGGAACCTGCCATAAATACTTTTTACAGATGTTCTTTGTCTGAGGTTGCCTTGCCTTTTAAGTCATCAAGTAGGTCACAAGTCTATTTCTTTTTTAATCTATAACAATTAAATCTAAATTAATCTATATCAGGAAAAAGCTCATAGAATTTATTTGGCTTGAGTTTCTCATTTTTATCAGTTTATTGCACCTCAGGAGGTGTGAAATTGTCACAGCTGAAAAGAAATGCTAGCACAAGGAACTGAGAAACCAAGTTTAAATGCAATAAGCCAGCAAGTCAGCTGTACATRATTATTTTAACTAGAGAACACATTTTACTGGAGTATATTTTATCCTTTCTCATCTTACGTTTTGCAAGGTGCTTAATGCAGGTCAGGGAAGATGTGGAAAGAGTAAGAAGGGGAAGAAATAGAGACTCAGTTAAGTAACACAATACACATTTAGAGATCAGTTCTGCATATACAGATGTCTCTAGAGCTTAAGCTAAGCATGTTCAGAACAAAGCAACCTCATTAGATGCCATCTTTGTGTAGTGAGTTATCAGTTAAGCAAAAGGCACTGAGGTTCAATAAGTTACGGATGTTTTTCCTTTATTAGCTCCATTTTTCATAATAGAAAAGCAGAAAAATTAGTCAACTCTCACTTTAATAACTATACTATACATGATATTAATTTTGTCTTATTATTRGTCCAGATAAATGCATAAAACTGTGTAAGTTTCTTTTTAGCCAAAGACTACTACTTCACTATGAAGATAATAAATTCACAGGGTTTCCCCTGTTCTACAGAATTAAAGTCAGGAAAGAAGAAAAATATAGAGAGTAAAAATAGAGAGTAAAAATAGGAGAAATTGTGTATATGAACCAAAAAATATTTATACTTGGTAAAAACATTGGAGTCAGCTACATCCAGCCCTTCATAGAGTCATCACGTACCCTACAAAGATGCTTCTTCCTTAGTGGCTCATTACAATGCAACACAATGTCAGACAACAGTGGATGAATTGTTCCCAGAGTACAGATGAAAGATAAAAAGGGCTTTACTTGTATTTAATGATCCACCATTAACATATCTGTATGTGGGTAGGATTTCAACCTTTTTCATTGATATAGTATGCATATAATAATGACTATAGTTTCTTGTAGAGTGACCAATAGTTTCTAATTGAGAAGAAAAACATAACTACATCCCATTTTATCAGCATATTATCAACATTAAGATAGCATATAGCTTTCTTTATTAACTAGTGTTTTAAACAATTAGAAAGAAATTAGATATGCAAGATAAGCCATCCTCCCTTGAATACATACTCCCACATGAGTTATAGCAATTATACACTGTATTAGTGTGAGTTTCTGTATGCTAAAAGCAAGCCATGTGGATTCTGATATGTTCTTATTTCAGCAAAGTAATACATCTGTAAAAGCAGTACCCCAGTCATAGCTTTCCTTCATCACGTCCTCTAAGTAACCATTAAGCAGCTATTACCTTTGCTGCTGTACTAGTCTTTTACCTTAAAGAGACACAGGATCTGTATCTTTTTGGCTGCTTTAATTGTATGGTTTGGGGTCCCCCCCAATGCCCACACACAACCCCCCCTCCCCAAGTGAAGTTAAGAACTTCGTTAAGCAGCAGTTCATTCAACCACATTAGTCTGAATTTCAAAGTGTTTCTTTATACTGCCTAGGATGTAACAAGAGTCTTCACGAAGATAAACATAGTTATTTGCATAAGATAATCAGTTAGAACACACTTGAGATTACTTTGACTTTACTAAGCTTATCAATTATGCAAGCAAGCATCATTCTTTAGAAAGGTAAAATTCAACCACTTCTCATGAATAACAAAGCCAAAATATCAGGACAGAAGTAAAGGATGAGGTGAAAGATATCCAGCTGTTTGCAAACAGGTTTTGTTGGAATGTTTGGACTTTGTTATTACTTCACCAGCAAGGGTTTTTTCCTCCTCAAGTTCTCACTAAACAAGCAACTTAGAAAACTAAACAGAAGTCTTGATTTAAAAACCCTTACCCCTGGTAAGCAAGGTTTTATCCTCAGTCAGAAAATTATTCACTGACCTCCAGTACAGTTTTATCAATATCTCTGGCTACTGTAAGCTCCAAACCATCCAGTATTGCCTGCAAAAAAAAATAGTTGCCTCCACCACTTCTGTGGGACCTGTGAAATGAGTTTCATGGCATCATGTCAGCTCTGCAAGCAATCCCTCTTTTTCCCTGTTCAAGTAGTTTGGGCTTTATCTCAAAAGACTTGTCTGAGTGTGAGGCATGGCACTGAAATCTAYACCAAAGCTTACACCTGTATTTTTGTAATAGTGAGGCCTGAGCACTGTCCARTTGCTTTCATAGAGGCACATTCTTCTTACATTTCCACATATTCCATCATGTTTGTAATATTTCTCAGAACACTATACTAGTTATTTGCTTTCCAGGTGTCAATTAAAGAGATGGCCTTTAATCAGGAACACAATGCAYCTTATCACTTCAGTCTGTGTTTATGATGGTCTCCAGTAGTACTRGCCACAATGACAGTCTGCAAACTAATGGATTTGCTTAGTAAACTAATAGCTAAGTACCTCATAYCCACTTGAAAAAAGCCAATATAAATTGTTTGTTCCTTAAAAATCTCCACATATATAGGAATATCTTAAAAGTCTCCATCTTGAGTAAGGAATTGAATACTTAGCCCTGGAAACAGAGGAAAATACAATACAGTGAAGTCTTACATGCTTGTGTTTTACTTTATGCATATTTCCACCTTAGTAGAGACATCCAGGCCACTTATTGACATCTACTAAATTTGTTTCCAGATAAAGTCTCATTAGGTAGCCAGTTACACAAATACCCTTCCAGGAACAGGCATGGAAATACTTAGGCTTGACTGTTCTTTAAGTTTGAGCACATCCAGAGCCAGGCATCAGCCAGATGGCAAGTTAATGCCCAACCATGATGGCACACCCCCTCTTCAGTCCTAGCAGCCTCAGACCCACACCAGGCAGAGACAGGGAGCCCCTGACCATCAGCACGCTGCTCCCAAAGCAACACATGTGGGTAACCAGAGAACTCTCAGAAGAGAATTAATCTGAAACCCTTAAAAATAAATTCATTTAATCTGCCTTTATCAGGAGGTTACATAAAACGCACAAGTTTTATATTTAAACAAAATTTTTTAGGTTTGCTGGTAAAGTKTTTCTTTGCAAAGGGACATTATTAATTATCTTTTACTTTTGAATTGAAACATCTTAAACCGTGGTTTTTTTTTTTCCAGTTTGAAAAACATAACAGTATTCACCTCAAAAACCATACAGGTTTACTCTGTCGATGTGTAATACAGATTCTTAAAAATCAAACTTCCTTGGAAATATTTTAGAATGAATAGTAGGAGTCTTGCATATTGGTGTATGTAAGCTAAATGCACCATTTCAAGTCACAATTTTGACTTTTTCTGCCATATAAACAAAAGCCTTGCTCCTCTTGCAGTTCATTCTGCACTGAGAAACTGCAAACCTTCCTCTTCAGATATGAAAGCTAATGCTTTTCTTCAGAAGCTCAGCCTCCCTACCTGTGTGCTCAAAGATCCTGGCAAAAATCAATGCATATGTATGATGGAGGGAGGAAGGGAAAAAAAGCTTCTGGTTCAATAAGTAGTTCTCATTATGCATGCCTTCTGTTAGAGGAACAGAGATCCTTTTTCTAAAGATGATATAAAAGCATTTGAGCAGGGGGATGGAAGCTGTGACGTAAGAGGCAGCCAGTGGAAAGACATATGGAGGTAGAAAAATAAGAAAGATATCAGCAGTTGGCAAATCTCCTCTTACATTTCACATTCATATGCTCAGCATATTTAGACACAAAGACTATATCTAACAGTCCAGCACCAGAGAGATTTTTTTCATTCTCCAGAGAGATGCATGRTGTTATAGACATAGCCCTGTGCAGAACAGCAAGCCCTCAGCAATACAAAGTTCCTAATTTACCAATCTTTTCATTTGAGTTTAAAGCCAGAAATGCACTGGACATTAGTGAAATTACATGATGTACCACTGTCATACTGTAGTGTAAGTATGGATTGGTATCTGCTGTTAAATTTAAACATTGCATTTTTATCCTAAGAGCATATAGCAGGGGGAATTGAACACAGCAAAGTATTTGTGATTCTTGACTGTTATCAGGGAAGTAATTTTCTTTTCGGATTGAAAAACAGTTATTGGATATAAAGAGAACAGTCATCCCTAAAGCTCTTTCTGCAAAGCTTTCTGTCCTCATTGTGGCAGGATGATGCCCATTGTTTTCCAAATCTCTCATGATCTTTTTTTTAGSGACATATTTCCACCTGCATTACATCAGTATATCCAGGGGAGAGCCAAAAACCAGGACTGTCATCCCTCTGAGTGCATACTATACTATGCTTCCTTCATACTCCACTTGTGGTGGTGCTTGTGTACTTTTTTTTTTGAGAGAAAAAAGCTTCCTTGACCAACAAAAGAACTAAGAGCAACCTACTCACATTTATGACTATGAAAACTGTTACTTCCACTAAGTCTAATCAAAAATAAAGTCTTTGTATAGATTCCTCTGAYTTCCCCTATTAGCAGAATGTATTAGAGAGGAAAGTTCCCAAAATATGCAGAGAAGATATTAGGGATCCAAATCATCCCTCTTGATGATCCACAATGGAATTTAAGTTTGTCACATTTCGTATGGTACAACACATTTTACTAAACCATTAAATATACCTCAAGTTAAAAGACAGGGGATGATATATTCAAGTTACAGGCATGACTTAAGAAAAGACTCTGAAAAAAAGCTCCATTTTTGTATTTAGATACCTAAGTTACCAGATCTTCAGAAGCAGATCTCAAATGCAGGTTTTTCCCACCCTCCCTTCCTGCCCCTCTTCTCCCTCCCAAATTTTTCACTTCCCAAGTCTTTCTATGACCATCACTGGGATAGCCCCAGTGACATATATCTTTGATAATTCTCAAGTGTGACAGCCAAGAACTGATCTCTCCATGTGACATATCCTCCTTACCTAAGTTGCTGTGTAATTATCAGATATAATGGGCTGAGAGTCTTCTCTTTGCTGGTTATGGACCTAAACATTAYGTTAGGTATGCATCAGGAAGTAATAAAAACCTATTAAGTAAAACAGACTTTGGGATATTTTGTGATCAGGTTCAATTTTCAGAGAAGAGATTTTTCTGACAAAGGATATTTTTKCCATCATGCTTTAGTAGGCACTACATGGAAAGGGGAGAAACAGCAGCTCTGGGTCTGTATTACAAATGCAATTATTACTTGCTGTTGTTTTTAAGGAATGACTGAATTTGATAGACAGCTACAAGAATTCTGAAATTAATGTTGTACAATCTTGGAGATATTTCCCTTTTCAGYGGTCAAGATTCTTGTGCAATTAGAGGCAGGTCAGAAACCCAAATAAGAGGAGCCTCTTTTGTAGGTCACCCACTGCATCATGYGATGCTGCATTCATGCACTTCAGTGCACAAAGGGATAGCAAAAAACATAAAGTGAAGCTTACAGCAATTACTACATGAGATTCCCCAGGGAGCAAARAAATATGAACTTCTGAAACGGCAAGCTTGTTCTAAAAGTTCTGCTATATTTTCTAAAAGTGTCCACAGAAGATATTTTATCTAATGCTATAAGATAAGCAATTACTATATTTTTGAGTACACATTTGGCATGTGTATAGACCTATACTTTCTAAAGTGACAGCTTTATGAATTTTGCTCAGTCTCTAAAGTCAGAAACAATACTAAACTCTCAATTAACTGCTCAAATGAAGTATAAAAGTGTTATTTACAGAACTCACTTTGTCTTTATTATGGATTTTAAGAAGCAGTAATTCACCTTTCTGCATGAAGAGGGGCACAAGGGAGACTACACAAAGCTATAAATACTACTAATYGCAGAGTAAGACACATTATCACTGAAATTAGGATTTTTTTCCCTTCTCTTCTATTCCTTAAAATAAGGTAATTGAACCTTTACATCAAAGACTGGCATGGATCAACTTTCTGCCCCAAAATGATAACTTATTAAAATTGGCAGGTCAGAGCTAGTTCAGAGGCTTGAGATAATTTCAGAACTACAACAGACAGGCCTTTAATGAACAAGCAGCTGCACCTCCACTAACAGAAACTAGTAAATGATTAGTAGWTTCAGGAGCAATTCAGAAAGGTCAAGAGCCATCTTCTATAAATAGCGATAAATTCCTAGAATCGTATCCAGAAACATGGAAGAGAGTTGTAGGAATATCCATCTGTTTGAAGCAGATCTTGCAGAAGACTTACTTTTTTTTTGGTTCTCTTCTACTTCTTTGGGAAGCCTTGTGACATATACAAAGAAAAGAACGCTATCAAACCTAAAGATAARGGAGACCTAAGTAATGATAATAAAGGGAGAGAAGGCCATATTTCAGAAGCAAGAGTTCTTTAGAGGGAAGAGCCAGAGAAAGCRAGAAGGTGGTGCAGGAATGCCTGGAGCTATACTTGGGAATGGGAAATACAACAGTTGAGAGCAAGGGTCAAGATTAGCTGGCAACTCAACATGAGTGACACTGGTGAGTATAAGCTGTAGATCACCTGGGTGAGAAGAAGCAGATGAGATCATCTTCAGGCAACATTTAAATACCCTGGTCCTTGTGAGGAAATTTAACCACCTTGATATCTGCTGTAAGGGCAACACATCAGGGCACAAGCAAACCAGGAGACTTCTGAAGTGCCTTGATGTAAAAACTCAGATTTGGGTGAACAAAATGTTGCCAAGGAGCCCCTCAAACAAACAAACAAGGAAGAACTTGTTGGGTATATGAACATGAAGAGCAGATTTAGCAACGTTAACTACAAGATTGTAGTGTTCAGGATGCAGCTAAGCAACAGCAGGATAAAAAGCAAGATTACAGTCCTGGACTTCGGGAGAGTTGACTGCAGCTGCTCAAGGACCTACTTGGAAAAATATCACAGGATATTGGCCCAGAGGGAAGAGTTACAAGACTGATGACTAATATTTAAGGATCATCTCCAAGCTTAAAAATGGTACATCCCAACAAGCAGGAAACCAAGTAAAGGCCTGCTGAAGTAGCTGATAAAGCTCAGAAAGTGTGCAAAAGGTGTAAGCCAGCATCCAGAAGGAATAAAGAGATATTGTCCAAGCATGCAGGGATGGGGTGAGGAGAACCAGAGTCCTTCTGAAGTTGATAATGGCAAGGGATATAAAGACAACAAGAAAGGCTTCTGCAAGTACATCAACAACAAAAGGAAGACCAGGAAAAAAAAAATGCAGGTCTATTGCTAAATGAACACCTGGTGACACTGAACACAGAAAAGACTGAGATACTAAACGCTTTCATCACCTCAGTCCATACTGGCTCCTGAGGTTRGGGTGGAAGAATTCTGGAGCAAGGAAGAGTTATCCTCAGTGAAGTAGAATCAGGTTAGGAAATATTTAAAATTTGGCACACCCAAGTGCTCTGTTGGGGTACACCCACGTATGCAAAGGGAGCCTTTCTGGCCTTTCTACTGCAAAAATGCCCCTGGCTCATCTTTGAAAGGGTATGTTGACTGGGAGAAAGCAAGTATCACCCCTGTCTTCAGCGAGGGCAAGGAGAACTCATGGAACTAGAGGCTGATCAACCTCACCTTGATCACAGAAAGGACAAACTAATCCTGAATACTATCTCCAGACATGTGAAGAACAGAAAKGAGATCAGGAATAGTCATCATGAATTTAACAATTGAGCCTTCTCTGAAGAGAACACCTGACAGTCATCTACAAAGAGAAGAAAGGCTTAGCATATTAGGAGAGAGCAGCAGATATCATTTATCTCAACTTCAGTAAGACTTTTAACAGTGTCTCCAGTAACATCCTCAGACAAGCTAATGAAGCACAAGCTAGATAAGTGGTCAGTGAGGTGGACTGAAAACTGGCTGAACTCCCAGCTCAGTCCAGGCTGAGGGTTGTGATCAACAGCACAAAAACCAGCTGGAGGCCAGTTGCTAGTGYTCCCCAGAAATCAATACCAGGGCCAATACTGTTTAGCATGATTATCATGACTTAGATGATACAACTAAATGCTCCCCTCCTTTGCAAATTACACACCTAGAAAAAAGCCTACTACAGCAGCGGGTTATGCTGTAGCTCAGAGAAACCTCAACAGGCTAGAAAAGCATGCACAGAGAAACTTTGAACTTCTCTTAGCTTTCCAAATTGAGATATCTGCTACAGCCAAGCTCTTAATAAAGCTGATAGAAAGCCTAAGAAATGTCATAGGAGATTTCTTGCATAGCCAAGCAGAAAAGAGACAAGAAAGAACAGCTACTACAAACAGGTCTCAGAGTCAGCAGTACAAAACAAGCAGTGAAAGAGGTCAGATAAAGACCAAAGGATCTGCTTTTCTCATTATGTGTTATCCAAGCAGCACTGCCGATTCCTGCAGCAACATTATAAACCCACAAGGTATCACTGGAGGTAATAAAGTGCTCTCAGCTGCAGGTTACCCTACCCAAGACACACTGCAGAATACCCTTGCAGCAAGATAGACCTGTATTATCAGTGCTGATCTACAGGTCTTGGGCAGACAAAGCAGGAGATTTATGCTTCAAAGCTACTGGTCTGGCATTTTTCCTATCAATAATCAGCTTGATGTTATTACTATATACAAGCCCAAAGGCCAACTTTAAGGATGAGAGAAACTTTACTCTCCTCATTTACAAAGTGTATCATCACACCAGAGACAAAAATATTGAAAAATTGCCTGCAGAAGTTACAGACAAATAGGACACTTTTTAACTGTTCCCCATTTGGGTGGTTTAGGATGTTGATAGACAGTTAGCAAAATCTATGGATTCAGGTTGTTGTTCAAGTTATATACCTTTGAAGGCCCATTAAACACAACTACAGGATAGTAGTATAGTCTAGCATACTAAGTGGTTATATTTTCAACGCTCAAGTTCCTACAAACATACATCAGCTAGTTACTTTGCATTTGAGATTAGTTTACTATATGGACAAGCTTTACTTAAGGGGGAAAAAAAGAAAAAGAAAGATTGTCTGCAATCATCTTGCTCCTTTAAGGGAAAAAATACATAGTCCCTTCAAATAAGTTTCTTTCAGAGGTTTCTAATCAGTTTAGTTGCACTTCCAAGCACAAAAAAAATATTAAAAATAGTTATTTGAAATAAGATAAAGAACAGTTAGCAATCTAGATTCATAACAGACTCTCCATTCCTGCTACATACACCAATACTAGCAGACTACAATACAGCACTTGATGCATCAAGAAACACATTTCTAAGGAAGATTCCTCTACAAATGACAACAGAATCACAGAGTGCAATTTRAAAGTCATAATAAAAGGCCATAGCATAAGCTTGACAAGCAGTCAGCAGATGTTTCTTTTTAGTAGATTTACCTTGCTGCCATTAACATGAAATTAACCCCTGACACACTATTTTCTCTTCTCTTCCCATTCCTGAAACCTTAGTAACCTTAAGCACTTCTCAAGTACATTAAATTAAAACATAGCCTAACATTTTCCCATACATATTACTTTTAGATGACATATTACAACTCTTTAAACCKCAAGGTCATAGCCAGGARAAAAAAAAAAAAGCTACAAAACTAAAATTACCTAACTGTTTACTCACTTACCTGATGACAGTATTGATAAATACTTGCTAGAGGAACCTTTTAGACTAAAGCAAGCATCTTAATCAGCAATATTTATTGGGTATTAGTTACTTAAAATGATAGGTTAAATGTTCCAACATCCAAAAGCAGAACAGCTTTTAGGGGATGAACTTTTATATGAAGTCCCAGTCACATGACAGCCTTTCCCATCAACCTAACTTAGATGCACCTGTAGAAAATAAAGCAGTCATGGTGGGGGTGGGGAGGGGAAAATACCTGTAGCTAAGTTGTTAGTATTTACCCCTTAATCTGAAGGGCACTAAAGCATACATTTTGGTACACCAAAAGTTTCATCAGAACATTGTCTCCTYGAACACCTGAGTCTTTGGGATACTCTTAGGTAAGTGTTAATGAATAAATGCCTAAGGCTAATTATGACCTACTTGTATATGASTTTCTTCTTTTCTCCTTTTTCTTTCTGTCTTTCTTCTTCTCTGCCCCATATATGCTTTGAAATCTGCTAAACGATTCTGGGGGCATTTAGAGATGGAGTTGAACTAAGGCAGTATATAGCAAGCTTTACAGAAAATTGAAATCTTTAACGTGTTTTTTTAAGTAATACAAACAATCAACTTGAGGTGAGGCTGATATTTTCTTTTGAAAACATAAATAGACTAGTACTAAATACTCACCCCTAAGACATTAATATGGCTAGGTAGAACTGTGAGTGTTTGGGTGACAATTCTTTTAGATGTTGACTGACCTTTGAKGAGGCAAGAAAGTTAATGTAGTAAATAGTAGTATTGCACAACTTACTGGTATTGCTGAATTTTGTTTTCCCTAATCATGCTTTAAAGGAAGAATGTAGATCACATGCTGTGGGAACAACAAAATTTTGCATTGCAATCACTGTTAATAACAATATTTTGCTTCTCATAAAATATATTGCGTTAGATCTTTATACAATGCTGAGGGAAGCATTTTATGAGAAATATTGCATTAAAGTATTGTTATATATTGGTTGAGTGAAAAATGAATTGACTAGTAAAATAGTAAGATCCTGAAATGTTACAGAGCAAATCTAGAAGCTAAGACTATTTTCTTTTTCTAAGGTAGTACCGTATTGAAGGAATTTATTAGTCAGAGGATGCCCAGTGGAGTTACGGTGCCAGAGTCAGGCTGTTTTCTCTTTGCCCTCACTTCGTGGCCAGCTTTCTATAGGCCCTTTGTATCAATATACAGGGTATGTCCTAGGGAGGAGCTGCCCACAGTCTCCTCTTGCCCTCTGCTCCTGACAGAGAAAAGAGATGTGTGAAAACTTTGAAAGGAACTGGGGGACCCATGTAATGCTCAGCCTAGGTAATTGGTGGCAGAAACTTCATACGATATAGCAAACCTCATCCTGGATAAGGGAAGAACTTCTGAAGACCCTGGAGGAGGAATGACTCACAGGCTCAAGTGCTGTGGCCCATCTCAAGGGAGGAAGCACAGGAACATCGTCCTCAACAATGGTTATGGGGCAAAGTAACCTTTATTTTATACTGCAGTTCAGGATGTGATTAGTATGACCTTCTCCCTCCTTTGGCAGGGATGTGAGCCGAACCRTGTCCTCCCCTGCTTACCTGTCAGGGTGTTGTGTTGTGCCCACCATGGGGTAGCTGGGGAGTTCACTGCAGATGGGCTGTAATGCAGTGGGTCACCTACAGGTGAGATGAGCATGTGGTGTAAGGCTATTGCTAGTGAAGCAGATGTTTAATATTACTGATTTTGGTTATTTTTGTTCTATTGATTTTTGTCAATAAAACAAATATTTGATGCAAGCAACAGTTCACCTATTTYCCTGGCATAGTCACAGGGTTACTACTTGGGCAGACTAATGAAATTTGGTGCCTGACATGTGGGAAGAAGACACTCATGGCATTGAGAGCCACCAAGGGGCTGACTGTGTGCCAGCACTACAGCTGCTCTAGGATGGCCTGGTGGGAATGGTGAGCAACAAAAGACTGGCAAGTGACAAATCTCCGTTTCAAAAATAATCTAGAAATTTAAGATAAGAAATTAAAATTGCATTTTTTAAGACTTGAGTATTTTGGGTGGGGGGGAAAGGGAGTTGTTTGTTTGTTTCCTGTGACATAAATGTGCTCCTGACTTTGGAGCAGATTGGCAATAAAATATTTTTATGGTAACTAAATGGATTGCTCCAGAATTTAATCACTCACTGAGGACTCATCCTTTCCCTTTTGTGAATGCTGTCACTTGAACAGCTGACTCAATTACATTTTCAGAAAGGTAGTCTGATAAAAAGGCAACGATGTTTGAATAACATGCTTTTAATCTTCTCTCTTTTAGATTTCCGTTGGCTATGTAGGTTTTTCTCCAGATACATATAATCACTAGCTCTTCTATTGTGCTGTCTTTGTTGAAAGTGTTATCAGAACTATCTTCATCAAAAGGGAGTTTTTTTTTCAGAGGCATCTCTTACTCTTGTGTGGAAACTATATGCCCTTTACAAATTGGATACCTTCCTCTACCACTTAAGCAGATGTAATGAATACTTAATCTTAGAGATGATGACCTTTCTAAACTTTGAGATACAAACATTTTTGTTTTAAGGAGACGCCAGCCTCCTGGAAAGGAAGYCTAAATCATGTTTAGGATTTTATACATCCAGTTCATAAGCTGCCATTTTTTTCTGTCGAAATGAAACAATCTGTGATGGGCCCTAGGTAAGAGGAGGTTGATACTTTTTATACAGATAAGCTCAACACTTTTTCCTTCTGCCCAGTATGAAGAAGCAACTTTGATGGAAGTTGATGGGAGATTAAGGCAGCTCTTACATTCCAGCTTGTTACCCACTCTTCCCCTGCTTTTGCTGTGTATCAAAGATGGATGTGCTTACTCCTCTACTGGTAGACCCAGGGCAGAAGTGCTTGGTGGCCTTTGCTTAGAGGTCTCTGCGTACATAATAAACAAGTTTGATGCGCTGTATGAACTTGGCCTTTGTGAGCTGTCTTAGGGAGATGTAATAGATTTTGATGTTCAATTCTGAATCTTCCACATGTTTTCCTACTAACTGCTTTGCAGTGTGTGTAAAAGTCAGATTATATATCTCATGTGCATTAGTAGTAATCATTAAAGTAGCTGTATAAATAATGAAATAATCTTTCAGATTGTCCAGCTTCCCAAGTGACAGGGAACTACATAATAAAATACACCAGTGATATACACAATGCTAATGCAGTTGCAAGGGAAGTCTGGAAAAACTGACTTCTCAGAAGCACATTCTTTCCTTAAAATAGACTTGTGTGATTGTCCTTTAACAAACTGCAGTTTGGAAACTGCTATTCACTAGTACCTGGACATTTCCCTTTGTAACAGCTCTGTCCTTAGCCCATTATCACAATACTCCTTAGGGAATGCCRTAGTCTTAGACCTTGCTTTTCAAGAAACAAGATGGTCTTTATCAATCTGTGTGGAGACTAGACAGCTACCTGCTATGGAGTACACCTAATGTGTGAGGCTAAAGAAGTGAACAGGTGAAACATCTGGGAGGCACAATATTAAAATCATAATTTTTTAAAAAAACTTTGCCATCCAGGTACAAATACACACAGGAGACCTAACAGTTAATTTTTTTAAAGTGTCTGTCTCTTGGGATATTATTCTCTGATTTTCTCCAGTTCCTGTAGAATAATTTGGCTGCCTGTGCAAGCTCGATTTGTGTGTGATTCCACAGCTGCAGAAGCCCATTGATATGTGGTGGTGAGCAAATCACTGCATTTTTTTCAGGGCTCAGCTGTTTAAAATATACTGAATGCAAAATCACTGGTAAGTTACAATGTGTTTAAATTACTCTAATTAACGCTTCTGTAGTATGGCACAGTTCATGATATTTCATTGCAAATTACAGTTCATGTACCTACCATGGCAAGCAGGCGTGATCCCTTATCTCTTTATTCAGAAACTAGAAAGAACGGAATGGAAAGAACCAAACTTTTCCAGCTAAATTGCAGACTTACTAGCTGATGTCTTTTGACAATTTTTTTGAGAAACTATGGAATGAGACAGAATTAAATTGTGGGTCTGAACAGCTTCATTTGATAGTGGGAGGAAGAAAAATCCCTCCTCAAGGAGYCTTTGATCTATTTCTATTTTTAACAGGTTGACTGTACCATGCAAAGGGGTGCTCTTACTATTGCTCATCATGTCATGCAAGTACTTAAAATAATATTCATACTGCAAATCTCGGATTTTAAGAAACTACATCAGGACAAATCAATCCAGTTTCTTGTACCGGCTCATCCACACAAGGGAGACATGGAAATGCTGGAGCATTGACGTAGAGGGTCACAGTGACATCTGGGTAGTTGCAGTGCAATCCGTGAAGTACTTTTAAGGCTTGTGCAAAAAAGGGAATGGATAAGGGAAATGTAATTGCTACTACAGCTACTTATGGGGGGAGGTTATAGAGAGGGTGGAGACAAACTTGTCAGCACTGAACAGTGACAATACAAGAGTCAATGTTTCAGAGAAAGTAAATTCCAGCAGGGCATATAAGATAAAAGAATTTTCCAGTGAGAGTATTAAGCATTGGGATAGGTTCCCCAGAGGAGTTGAAGAGTTTACATCCTTGGAAAGCATCAAACTTTCACTGAACAAGACCAGACTGTTTTTCTTTAAGTCTTTGCTKATTACCAGGGCTGATTATTTCATATTGTTGTCTAGAGAATATGCAGAATACTTCCTCACTGACATTTTTAAGGCAAAACTTCTACATACTTGAATATTGAATATTCCAYAACTCTAGTTACTTCTCCCTTTCCACTTCAGATATGTTTTAAACAAATGTATTTCCTACCTTCCTTTGTTATTCTGTCTGTGTTTTGTGGTTTTCAGAACTGGATGCTAAACTCTGGCTGATGACCCTAGGCACCACATATGGTAAAATAAAACTGCTTCTTATATCTTAGATATGATACTGAAGTAAGACCATACAAAATTGCTTGCTTTAAATAATTGATAGTTTAATACCCAATTGCCCATTTTTTTTATGCATTGAAGCTAAGCTTCCTGTTATATTTGCTCAATATCTTCCTCAGAGATATTTTCTGAAGTTTTCTTTTTCTCAGATTTTCTTTGTCTTCTACAAATTTTCAAAGAGAATTGCCTCAGGATTATTTTGGCTTATTTACCTAGAGTCTTTCCTGGAATGTCACCCATCCTGGGAGTTCGAATACTTTAACTTTTCATGTATATTAAGCATCTTCTACATTTAGATCCTAATCCTCTGTTAAAAATGCATTAAAAATCTCATCACAATTAATCTTAAATGCAGACTAGATACAAGTATAAGTGTATTACATTCATTGCAATGCATAACTGCTTAGATCACTCCCATCATAAGAAGCCAGTGCTTTTCCTTATAATTGGCATTAACATGAACACTAGAAAAGTGGRCTACTACTTTGGATCCTTCTCCTTTTTCTTCATACAAACAGTATGTAGAAACTTGCTGTATTTGTTTTTTACTGGATTTTGATTCTTTAACCTTGTCTCAGATGTACCCTTCACTTTGCTTTGATTAGTGCTTGATCTTCGTATTGATAGTCAATTCAGATTGGGYTCATTCTCATTTTGATATAGCTTTACTAAACCCTTCTTTAAAAAGTAATCTCATATAATGAAAATTTCACAAGTTTCAGGTGAGTTGATATTACTGAGGTTATATTCTGTGTTATTTGGATAGAAAYTATGTACTTGTTTTCAGAACAAAACTTTGCTCTTAGTATCAATAGGAATTTTTCATCACAAGAACAGGACATGGATTTGATCCAAAAATTCATAACTCAGTCTCTTCTGGAAGAACAGTCACATATACATATATATATATTGGACCTGCTAAGGACTGAGGTTACACTTTTGTTATTTTGTTATATTTAGAATTCTGATTTGATAGTAAATGCACAAAAGAGATAAGTAGGTACTTATCTAAGAATGAATTACTCAGAACTGCAACTACTTGGAATCTATTTTTCATATACAATCAGCACTTTGCTATTCCCACAGAACAGGTGCAGCATAATAGAGTTTAAGGAGAAATAAATGTTTGCAGGGAAGCAGTCTGTCCTTCATGGATAACTTAACACAAAGCAGAAGGAAACACAGAAATAATCTTCGTAGATCTTATTGATCTCCCTTTATATTATCACAAGCTAGGAAGCCAAGCTATTTATTGACTGAACTTTGGATAGCCACATCTGATTAGCTCAGCTTTCATGAGCAAATCTTACAGTTCAGTGAAAACACTTCATGCTGTCAGAAAGAGTAGGATGTGAGGTTACAAAACAGATGTCATTTTTCTTCTTTACCAAATAAATTCAAAAATATTCAAGGTTAACCTTATCATAGCTGACGACAAAACAGAAGGTGTTGACATGCTTCTGAACTYCCATTTTCCTCTGTTTTATTCCTAAAAGAGGTAAGATATATGTCAAAGACTGACAAAATACAACCTGAGAAGAATAGAAGTGTAACTGCAAATCTGGATGAAGTCCCATTTATCTATTGAAGATCTTGGACTGAATTTAAGAATGCTCCCACACTCAGAATTTATACTGGCAAACATTTTCTTGCAGAGTAAAATCACTGAGGCTCTAGCCTGGCATCTTCTGATCACCGAGGTTTCTCCCTGTGAAGCTCCCAGTTGATGAGAAGTGCAGATTTGGGTGCTCTGCTGGCAAATTGAAGAGGATTGAAAGTCACTAGTGCCAATGCAGGCACAGTCACAGGGAAGCACGAGGAGGACCATAGAGTTCTTGGTATCACACTCTCCAAACCCTCTCAGCAGTCTATAATAAACTTAAGAATGAAAATTTGCAAAGAATCTCTATGCCATGAAGAAAAGCCTGGGGATGTATTTGTCCTCATCCCTTCAATGGAAGGAAACTCATTAAGCTTCTAATTATTTCTCAGTTAGAAAGTAGACTATGCTCCATACTCGGTGAAGGTGRGAAAAGTCTTTTTTGCTGTTCAGGGGAGTTGGAATCCTACTGCAGATCCCWGGTCTGGGGATGGGTTTAAAAGTGAACATCTACATAACATACCTTTAGCAGGRTACCTAAGGAGATAAATGTTACCAGAAGCAATGACATAGTCAGCCTACCATCTTGTTTTTGATCTCCTTACTAGTATGTTAGAGGAAGGTTTAAAAATTATTAGGCTTAAGTTCTGCAGGAAGGAGGAAGAGGAAAACAGAGGGGAGAAAAAAAAAAGCATAAATCTGAAAAATTAAATTTTTACAGAACACATTATCAGACAGGGACAGAATTTCTTTTTAAAAAAATCTTAATGAGATATTCAAAATTTGCATACCAAACTTTAAYGTTTAACTCCAGCATCTCTCTTGTCCAGCCCTCCCTTCAGAAGGTAATTGAAATCGATCTCAGTGCTGTTCAGGCTGCTTTTCCCTGTAGCTTCTCTGAAATATGTAGTTGTGACTGCTTTCTTTGAGTGATTCAACATCGTTGAGTTTTGAGTCTGACCTTAATGATGACTTAAATTTACCTAACCAGGTATCAACTTAGGTCCTTGAAATTTCTCTCCCTCAGTCAACGTGCAGAAGAGCCCGGTCCTCTCCACTACAGTGAACAGTTGTGCAGGGGCTCTACAAGGCAGAATTGCAGCTTTTCCTGTCTCCCTTTGCAAATCCCATGAGAGTGTACRATTTTCAATGCAAGCCCTTTCTTCTGTAGGAAATTCATTTCCAATTTCATATTGCATCAGTTGCGGGGCTAGAAAGTTGGTGGACTTTTACTGGCATTTTCCTAAGCTTCTTAAATTCATTGYAGCTTAAATCCAGTAGATAAATATTCACAGGATTTTCTATTTAAAATTACTCCTTTTGGGGTGCTTTTTTATGAGCAAACTTATAAAAGTGCTGCCTGGAATGAAATGCTAAGTAACAGCATCTTGGATTAACAAACATCAATTTTAAAAATAGCTGCTTTTAATTACTGAGCTCTAAATCAGAAAGTCRGTGCAACATCAAGGGGCTGCTTTTTTCTATTGAATGTGAATAATATTTAAAAGTGAGGTGTCTTCTAACCCTTTAATTTACACCTTCTATGGACAGTTCTGACTCATGGTTTTAATTTTCCTTATTTTTTTTCTTTGTGGTTTGCAAAAGACGTTTCAAAGCACAGAATAAATGAAGAGACTCGATCCAAGATTCCTTGGCAAATTTCCCTCCTATTGTGAGCAGCACTGCTTGCCAAAAGTCCCTTTCTAAACTCCATAAGGACAGAGTTTTTCCCAATACTYTTTGGTCACTTCAGCTGTCCCTTGAAAATTTGATCTGTGCAGGTGGCTGATTCTTTCCTGTTGTATTGTCCAACAGTAACATCCTTTCTCGTCAGAAAGATAAGAGAGTAATGCTTGGTTTCTATGTCACTCCTCACTAAAACAAAGAAGCATCATGTGTCATAGAATCATAGAATGCTTAAGGTTGGAAGGGACCTCAGAGGTCATCTAGTCCAACCCCCTTGCATACGCAGGATCACCTAGAGTACAGGGCTGCGCCCAAGCGGGTTTTAAAGATCTCCAAAGAAGGAGACTCCACAACCTCTCTGGGCAGCCTGTGCCAGGGCTCTGTCACCCTCACTGTGAAGAAATGCTTCCCTTAAGTTCCTGTGGAACTTATGGTGCCTCAGCTTGTGGCCATTTCCTCTAGTCCTGTTGCTGTCCACCACTGGAAAGAAGMCACCCCCTCCTCCTCACTGCYKCCCTTGAGGTATTTWTAGACACTGATCAGGTCCCCCCTCAGCCTTCTCTTCTCCAGGMTGAACAGRCCCAGCTCCMTCAGCCTTTGCTCATATGGCAGATGCTCCAGGCCCCTGATCATCCTGGTAGCCCTGCGCTGGACTCTCTCCAGCAGCTCCACATCCCTCTTGTCCTGGGGAGCCCAGAACTGGACACAGTCTCCAGATGTGGCCTCACCAGGGCTGTGTATAGGGGGATGATCACCTCYCTCGACCTGCTGGAGACGCTCTTCTTAATGCACCCCAGGATCCCGTTGGCCTTCTTGGCCACCAGGCCACACTGCTGCCTCATGGTCATCTTGTCATCCACCATGACACTGAGGTCCCTCTCTGCRGGGCTGCTCTCCAGCAGGTCCACCCCTAATCTGTACTGGTGTCTGGGATTATTTCTCCCCAAGTGCAGGACCCTGCACTTGCCCTTCTTGAACCTCATGAGGTTTCTGTCTGGCCAATTGTCCAGTCTGTCCAGGTCCCTCTGGACGGCAGCACAGCCCTCAGGGCTATCAGCTACTCCAYTCAGTTTGGTATCATCAGCAAACTTGCTGAGGGAGCACTCCAGCCCTTCATCCAGGTCGTTAATGAACAAATTGAACAGGACCGGACCGAGGACCGATCCCTGGGGGACACTGCTAACTACAGGCCTCCAAACGGACTCTGCACCATTGACAACCACTCTCTGCACCCTGCCACTGAGCCAATTCCTAATCCACCTTCCCGTCCACTCATCTATCCCACACCTTTGGAGCTTGCCCAGGAGGATGCTGTGAGGGACGGTGTCAAAAGCCTTGCTCAARTCCAGATAGATGACATCCACCACTCTGCCYTCATCTATCCAGCYAGTCACTCCATCATAGAAGGCGATCAGGTTAGTCAAGCATGATTTCCSCTTGGTGAATCCATGCTGGCTACTCCTGAGCACCTTCTTCTCCTCCAYGTGTCTGGAGACAGCAGCCAGGATGAGCTGTTCCATCTCTTTTCCAGGGATGGAGGTGAGGCTCACCGACCTGTAGTTGCCTGGGTCAAAAACTCAYGTTGAAATACTGTCTAATATTATAAGTTACCAAAGTCAAATTGAGGTATTCCTCTGAGATATATGTAAGCAAGCTTTTTTTTTTTAGTTACACAGAGCCAGTTAAGGAAAAAGCTCTTTCTACAAGATTAATACAGTCTCAGGGTTGCTGCCATGGAGCTTTCTGAGATGAATGAGATCATTCTTACCCACAACTGAGACACCTTTCATTCAGTTGTTTGTTACGTCGTAATGATGACTTGTAACTTCCAGTAGGTGACGCTTTTTCTTTCCTTAAATAATGGAAAAACTATTTCTCACCATGATTTTATCTGAAGCCAATTGACCCCAGAGGTACTAAAAGCAACTGGTGTGACAGCTGCTCACTAACCTCCTGACAGAATATGGGGGAACGTTTATTAAACAAACAATGTTCACTTGACCCAAGGCTGACTTTGAAGTTTGATCTCTAGCAGGAAGACTTATCTAATGATTAAACCATGGAATTAGTCTCTTAGGACCATATCTAATAAAAACCTTGGGTGCTTATAACTCAGATGCCGCAATTCTTCATTTTAGACATATGCTGACTGCAATGAAATCCAAGGACAGAGGGAGATGACTTAAAGCTATTCACTGAGCAAAGACCTGCTCACAGGCAGCTGAAAGACAGGGTTAGTATGGGAGCAAAGGCTGGACTCTGTCCTCTCTAGACGATAGGTTCCCAAGTAAGGCGCATGAGATATGCAGCAGGGCAAGACTCATTGAACCAGAGAGCAGATCTTAAGGATGCTGCCTCTGAGCTTGTCAGCACACAGATAAGAGCAGGAAAGAGCTGCTGCTTTAAGGCTGTTTCACACTGCGTGATAAGAGAATAAAAAAAGGAAAAAAAAGTGCAAGTTACTCTCAAATCAGAGAGCAGAACCGAGGGGTCCCCATTTCACTGGTGTGTTGTGGCTGTGATTTATGGAGAGCAGGCACTGACTGGGAAGGTAGAAGGAGGATCCTTGCTCTCCTTTGCACAGCAGATTCACTTGGATGAACGGATGGGAGCACATATGGTTGCTTTTTTTTTTTCTTTTTTTTTTCTGCTAGCAGTCTCTCTGCTTACTGAAAGGCAAATCTGGAAGCGTTAAAGGAGCCTTCCTCCTGCAGAGGTATGGGAGGGCTCCTGAAAACACTTAGCACTTGCCTAGCCCAAGGGAAAAGAAGCAGTGTCAGAACATATTGTTTAATGTCCTTTAACTAACTTCTTTAAAAATATGTGCTGTAGCCAAACATGCCATCCTTAGTGTGAGCTAAAATGGTAACATTGCAACCAAGAAAGGAGTTTTAGAGCATAATGAAACCAGCTTAGATTTAACATGCAAATTTCAAGAGACWTTTTTTTTTGCAGCAGTAGCAGCTTAGAATAGTTAACAGAATACTTCTACCACATGCAGTGTAGTGTTATTTAATGTTTTTGGTGGCAGCACTAGATCTCAGACGCTGGGGTCTAGATATTTAAAGATATTTAGATACTAACCCCTAAGAATGCAATGAAGCTTACAAAGGGGTTCAGCTTCCCCAGCATAGTTGTCTGGTGGCATTTAAGACTCCCAATAGYGTACAAGTCAGGCAGATATGAAAATACAGAAAATTCTGCATTCTTCTGAAAGGCAACTGATTGGTATACTCTGCGGCAAATAAAATGGCAATGCTATTCATGTGAAGGTCTGTTTTTAARAGTATATGTTCACTGCAGCTCCAGAGCCCACGCTGGCTCTGAGTGCTGCACTGCCCAGTCTGCATCAGCCTTGCCTGGGAACTTCTGTATCACATTGCTGTTTTGAGAGGGAGGACAGGTAACTGAAACAGTGTTCAGGAAATTCATCCAGATTCACAACTTCCCAAGTGAAGAATATTTTTATTCTGATCTTTGAAACGTAAGCAAAGATTTGTATCTTAAATATTATRTTATATTATGTGTTGATAGAGTACCATACAGATTTTCAGGGCTTTATTAACGGTTTTTAATATGGCTAATTGCATATATTCCAACCAAAATCTTCACCATCCTACACAGGTATTTATCTCAGCAAGCAGATTTTGTTTGCTCAGATCCAAATTAGAAAGTATTTAAAGCAGATAGCACATCTCTAAAAATAAAATGAATTTACAATGAAGCTTTAACATTCTGTTGCTAAATTTCACACATCTCCCTTGATTTCTGAAGAGAAAAGGTAAACACATGAATTTCCTTCACCAATTCTCAAGCACTACTTGCAATAGTAAAATAGAAGTATTTCTCATATTATTACTATGTGTTTTAAGTGTAGAACAAATGGCCATTCCCTTTATAGGCAAAGAAGTCAAATTCCTGACTGTGGTTTGCACTATTTTTTTTTCCTTTTTATTGATGGGAATGTAAATTCCTATGCAAATTGAACAGCTGCTGTTCAGATACAGTTAAATAGAACATGGGAGGATGGGACCAAATTACTTCTGTCTACCTTAACAGGTCTTTATAATAAGATTTACTTACATGGTCTTGAATCCTGCCAAGTTAAATCATCACTTCAGCCATGTACGAATTCTTGTTATTTTAACCACAGTACAAAAGGTTGGGGTAATGGGAAGATCTGAAAGCCAAATGGTTGCAGTGAAACCCAACTGCTGCCTATATTTAGATAATTTTCCTTAAAAGTGACAGTCCATTAAATCCCTAAATKGTTTTATTTGCTACTTATGAAATTCTTTGCCTAGTCTTTGGATGTCACAAACTAGTGAAAGAAGCCTTAGAAGAAAACCTGCAGATTCTGTAAAAGTAGAACTAACATGACATGCAGAGCTTTTACAATATTATATAATCTTTCTGGCTTTGTAGAAAAGTGAGACATAGACCATACAATATTTTTTCAGAGAACCTAAATGTTTTCTCAATTTAAAAAATAGTTGCAAACTTTAGGTTCAACAAAATGTCATAATCATTATTTTAAAGAATCAATCTTTACATTAAATATATTTGATATCTCAGTATAACTCAATTATATTTTTGCAATGGAATTATAGAATWTAAAAAGGTTTTCAGCTTTAGTATCATACTAAAATTTTGATTTGTGTYATAGAGTCCAACATAAATAGTATTTTCAAAGATTTAGTTAACCAAAATTGAAAAAGACTTCYGTAAATCTGTAAATCAAATTATGTGGTACCTTCTTTTGCCTGCCCCAGTACAGCTTGAGTTGCTAGKTCTTCTCTTCTCCAACTCATGGATGTTCCCACTCACTGCAAGCAATGCTCATATCAGCCATAAAGATAACAAGAATGACTGAGACTGTCCAATGTGCATCTCCTGAGGTATGTGCTCATAACCAAATGCTATCATTACTGATCTAGAGAAGGGTTAAAACTGACATCATGATTTTATATTTGAGTACACTCTATTCTTATACATGAGTATATATTTCAGTATACTTCAGCTGCTATTCCACCTTGCGGGAAAATGTAAAATACCTAATGTTCAGGAAACTACTTTTGTGAGCTTTAACATTTTGTGAGTGAGCTCAAGATGTTCAAGTGAACTAGAGTTTTGACATTTCATTTTTGCTTTTAAGAAAGTGTTGAATAGATACTTTGAAGAAAAAAAAAAGTATCAAAACATCCAAGGCTGTTTTACATTAAAGAAATAAGAATATGTGGTCTAATGCCTTTCTATGGCAACATGAGAGATTTCAAATAAGGAAGAAGAGGGRTACTAATATGATACCAAAAACATGAGCAGTAGTTTTTAACAAGATTTTTTAACTGATTGCAAAAAGAAGCAGGATAAAAAGTGCACTAAACATGCTGGAGAATAAGCTTTCAGTTATTCTGCAAACCAAAATTGCTTTTTATGACAGAATGAGGAGTTTTAACTTTGCCTCTAGTCTCAGAAAGGCCTCAAACCTCAAATTTATAGAGTAGCTTTAATTATAGCAATTCTTTTTAGAAGAGTTTGGTCCTAAAATATGCAGTAAATCAGTAAAGGATTTGTTAGAAAACATTTTCTTTATATTAAACACTGCTCATTTTGTGTGCATTCACCACACATAACAGCTCTATTTCTGCCTAGAACATTCACTACCATCTGAGGCAGAGCTTTATTGTGGATTATAAGCACTAGATATTAGATCAGATTATTAGATTTCAGGTGATAAATAACATTACAAAATACATATTTTGCTTCTGACCTGACACTTAAAGTTGTGGCAGCTAATCAYATGAAGCACCACAAGCTACTACCTGATCTGGAAAGTTGCCCCTTTCATTTATTTCAACACATTTTTACAAGCCAGAGTCTCACAGGCCCACAGGAGTGCAGCCTGAACTGCCGATTTTTTATTATTATTATTTCTAGGCACCACCTAGCTAATATAATGTTCTATTATTTTTCCTAATCTATATGACCTATATACTCTGTAGTAGTTCCTTGATTTTTTGCTATATTAAGCAACTAATTCCATGAACTATGAAAACCCAGGAGTCTGAGCACATAGCCAAATCTGTTCTCACTGAGCGAAACAGTGGCACTGAAAGACATGTTCAAATACTTTACTGCATTTGGAGGCAGCATCTGTGGCACGTTATCCCAGAGTTACCCTCCCACCAGGAAAATGTAGTGTAAAATCATCAATAGATGAAAGTTGCTATCAGTGGAAGCATAATGGTACTCATTTTCACAATAGTTTTATTGTTTTCAGCATATGAAGTATTTAGTAGGATTTTTCCTGTTAAGAGGATGAAGCCAGACTCTTCTCGCTAGTGCCCAGCAACATGACAAGAGGCAACGGGCACAAAGTGAAGCACAGGAAGGTCCATCTGGCTGTAGGTAAAAGCCTCTTGACTGTGAGGGTGACAGAGCACTGGCAGAGGTGGAGCTCAGAGAGGTGGTGGCATCTGCTCTAGGTGTCCCTGCTTGAGCAGGGCGGAGGGACTGGATGATCTCCAAAGGTCCTTTCCAACCTTAACCATTCTGTGATACTATCCCAGCCAGCCCTATTTCAAATTCCACCTGCTGTTTTCTCTTGTTATTTCTGGAGGGAAGGAGCCATGCAAAGGCAGTATAACTGAGGAAATAATTATGTGTTAAGAAGAAATCATCCTTTTGGGTTTTTCTTTTGTATAGTATTTTTTTTGTTACTTGACATAAACTAAACACACAATATAATGCTACTGTTTGCAATTCCAAGTAGCATGCAGCATGCTCCATGAAAGTCATGTCACTGTTTCTAGGCATAATTTGGAATAAAAAAAGAAAGTTAACAGCAGTCCCACAAATATAATTGCATTTGTTTTAACCACAAATTCTTCTTTGTAATGCACCATTTTCCCTTTCCTCATTGCAACAACAAGAAAAAGATTTGGAAAATATGTTTTTAAATTACTTGTATGTGTGGAACTTATTAAATTAATCTTCTCCTTTCAGTATAAAAATAGATTAAAACTCAAGTCATTTCATGCTCTGCAAAGAGTGTCAATAAAAGTGAAATAATGTTTGTACAGTTTAGTTAGGCAGGTTAACCTTTCCAAGAACATAGAAAATGCTTTGTGGAAAAAGAAATTACATTCATGTGTCCTTTTGCCTTCATAGCGGCAGTTTTGTAGTATATCATAAAAGAGCTGAAAATACTTGTATTGAATTGCAAGTATTCTGGTGGCTGCCCTGTGACAGATTCAAGAAAGGCAGCAGTCAAAATAAGCAGCTGAATTTTCTGAAAGATCAGGTGCTGTGTCAGTTCTGACATCTGTTCCAGAAGAATCTTGTCCCTCTCTAAACCAATGTGATCTTCAGTACATAGCGGCTTTAGAAGTTTTAGCTAGTTCATGTTATGCTAAGTACCCTGACACTTTGAAGTGTCAAATGCCTCTTGAGATATTTTAGCAATATATAAACCCATTTCCTTTCACAGACAATTCAAGACAAGACTATGGGAAAATGATTTTTTTTTCTGGGAGATTACACCCATTGCTATATTAAGTGACAGAAAATCTTCCAGTCACTGTAGCCTTGTAAAATGATGATCTAAAGTCTATGATTTTGCTCATATTCTTTTTTTGATTGGGTGGCTGAAACTTAGAAAGTGTCTCGCTGAAACAAAATGACGTGCCTGTGGGAAAGCTGTGCACATAAAAGGACCTAGAAGAGTGTTTATCTAAAATGGGAAAGGCAGGGTGATGTGACACAATGTGAAGAACCATATTCAGTTTAATCATTTTCCTTCACACATTTGTTCTGTTCTATGTAATAGCCTCCTTTAATCTGAAAAAAATAGTTAATTATGAATGATTTTTCTCCATTCTGTTAATTTTAGAGGGACTTCTAGAATTAGAATCCTTAAACCAAATGCATTTAATGTACAAAAAAAGATAGAATTGCTGCTAATTAAAGATAACAGTAAATCAAACACATGAAACAATCACATGCTCTACTGAATACAGTTACAGCCAATGTATTGAACAGTGAGACATGTACTCTATTACCAAAGAGAAAATAGGCTGCCTTCTCTGATATTGCAAAATTCTCCCTGTTGAGGTAGCATTTATCCATTTTTTAAAATGCTGTCATCCTGCCATTTACTTCTAGGCAACAAGTCTTTCCATTGTTTGGCTCTAATTCCCCATTATGATACAGTACTCTGTCTTAGACATCGCAATGCAAGCAATGGCAAACCAGTAAATGATGTGCAGGTACCAGGGCCAATACCCTTATTGACACTGTCTATTTAAACAGCTATAGATGGTCGATCARTGGACTTTGCTAACAGAGAACAGCATAGAGCTCTCATTATTATTTCACTTTGCAGTTTTTTCTCTGCCTCCTAATTTGTTTCCCTTACTGATGGTTGTATGAGGCTCCAACAGAGCAGAGCTGTTTAGTACACAAGGCATAAGAGAAATCAATTATTTAAGGTTTGAAATCTGCTTACTCAGTCAATTTGGGGGATTTTTTAGGTATTGAATTAACTGCTTAACATCCACACTTCTGCATGTCTCTAATAGCCAAGACAGTTCAGTAGTATTCTGCTCTTTGTCTTGATGATATGCTGAGACACTTGCCATCTTGGCATCAAATTACATGCCAATTGAAAGCTGTTCGCTAAATTCAAGCTCCCCTTCAAGAAATTTTCGGAAGATGCAAATAGATGCTCAATATGACAAAGCTTCCTCATCTACTATTTTTATAACAGTGATGGCACTGATGATGACTGGACTGAGCTTCCCCTGGRGAATACACCATTAACCTCAAGGTCTGGGCTTAAGCTCACTTATACTCCACGTAATCTAATTGAGAATCTAGATAGTCATGCAAGAAGGAGTCAAGAGGGTCTAATTTTGTCTAAAGAGTGACCCTCACTTATAAGGTTATGGATATACACTTGAACCAGCATAATGTGAATAGTCACAGTGAAGTGTGAATATTTGGAGATGCGACAACGGTCATATTTTAGACTGCTGCTACTAACTCAAAAGAAAAGGAGTGGAGCAAGGATACAGCTCCTCTCCAGGGGGACTTTAGAACTGTTTAAGGACACATGGGCTGCTGGCGGATGCTAGCTAAGCTAGAAAGATAAACATAGGCTTCAAGTGGCACTTTTTGCAGACATTGTTTATCTTTCTGGCTTGCTGTCACTAAACGAGAGCAAGAGGAAAAGCTCTGCCACCAGACATCCAGCACTTGGGAGCAAGCACTGTGTCTTTTCTCTTTCAAAAAGCAATCCCAGCCATATTCTCACTTGTACTCAAGCATGGCTCTGGGAAACAGATGAGTTTAAAAAGAACGGTTGTGACTTTTCTCATAACCCCTTCCCACACTTTCCAGGCTCCTGGAAGTGTCTAAAGGGGACAGAAATATATTGTTCAGGAAAATCAGGCCCACTTTTTTTAACGGGGTAAGAGAATAATAGAAATCCATTGAAGAATGAATACATCAGGCAAAAAAAATAGTTAAGCATTAATTAGATTTGGAATATATCACGTCTCCCAGACCAAGAACCTTATGATTAAAACYGAATTTGTAGATTTTAGTTTTCTCTATATGAAATAGTCCTTCCTCCTCATCCATTCTATTTTTATCTCTAATTGTTCTTGGCAATCCATGCCAATCTGGGAACGCTCTGGATTTTAGTCCAAAACCCTCCAGTAAATGACCTCATTAAAAATATAAGCATAAATTGGCAGAAAATTGTTGCAATGTCCAAAAAGCTGCATCCTTCACTATACCCAGATCCCTGAGCAACCAGGACCAACCATAGACATAGGTGGAGGGTCTCAGCTAGGGGCTATAATCTAAGCCTTTCTTGTTGCTAGATTTATTCTGATGTATGCTGTCACTCCATTGTAAGGAAGGTCCTGCTGGGGTTGCTTTTCTCAAATGAACGTTTAAAATCCATGTGAATTCAATGGGACAACTCTGTGTTTGCCTTCTTTCTTATTTGTACATTTGTATTTATATTTTTCATATTTTTAATTGTCATAATACAAAACCTGCCACTTCAGACATCACACACAGCAGCCTTTGTATAAAAGATCTCAGGTCTCTTCTGTTTACACAAAATAACATGTAACCGTGGCAGTTTCATTCACATTTCTCAACGTGTTTGACTTAGAATTGTAGACACAGCTAAAAAAAAAAAAAAAAAAGAGTGGAAAAATGTGGATTGTTACTAAAAGTTAGGGGCTAATTTTACCTCACAGTGTGACAGTGTTCCAGGTCTTTTATTGCTCAAAGCAACAACAGATTGTATCTTCAATAAAACTGCTCAGTAAACATGATGTTGGGACAGCCTTTAAAAGTCAACACTTCATCTTGCATTTTAGATCAAGCCAAGCAACAGCAGGACAAATTCTTTTATTTTATTTCTAYGACTTAGTGCACCTTCATACCTTTCTATAGGCTTAAAGAAAAGATTTCTTTAAAAGGAACATAATGAAAGCTTGTCTTGGAAAACATAGGTTTAGAGACTGAAACAGAAATACCTGCAATTGTGACTATGCAAAGTCATTAGAAGAATATTTTCCTAATTTTACTGGAGGGTTTATTTGGTTCTTTTGACAGTCCTCTTGGCATAATCTCCAGCCTTTCACATTCTGGCTGATTATTTTGTTATGTCAGAGCAATAGCCCGTAGTCCCTTCCAAAGGGAGGCTTCATTGGGCTCAGAGGCTGATCTTGCTGCAAGGAGCTGATGATTTAATTAGGCAGGACAGGGCAAGGCCCCAGCCTGAGAACATACATGTGCTTCGCTTCACGTATCGCTGCAATCCCGCTCGGCAAGCCCATGCGCTCGGCACACCTGGCTGCCTCCGGAGCAGCCGGCTGAGGCCTGAGGCACGGCGGCTTCCCAAGATTGTTATCCAACACGCAAAGCACAGGGGAAAAGTCTGAGCTCAATGTGCCACAATGTCACCCACCAGTACCGGGGTTACGTCCGTCCCCTAAYACATAGTGTGATGGGCCCAGCACTTTTGTAGGCCCACATTTTGCAGGCACTTTTGCAGGCTTTCTTTGCTGTAGCATTTCTTTAATTTTCTGCTCAGGATCACAAGTCATTCCCCTCTCCCGATTAAAATTAAATCAATTAAAAATTATATTAACATTTACTCAGCTGAAAACTGAGGGTCTCAGAGTGCTGCACTGAAGTCTATGCATATTCATTTCTCTTGGTTTAGTCTCCTTACTGTGACTATCCTGTAATGAACTCACCTTTCTTCCATACTGAGCAATAACAGTTCTTCCCTAAAAACAAGAACTATGCCCACAGCTGTTTTTTTTCTCCTTATGAGATCCTGTACAGATCAGAAATGTTTTGKAAAAAGGGTGTTTAGGTAAGAGGTTTATTTTATGTTCTCCTAGTACATCTCTGTAGATGTCAGATATGCAGATACAGCATATATATTTGATGGTATATTAACTATAAATACATAAATATGTACATGGTGTTACATTGACTATAAATATAAATATATGTTTATAGAAATACATATATTCTGTGTTATGTTAAGAAAGTGCCCCATTTACTTTAGCCTCATCATGCACAGCTCTCACTCCTGAGGAGGGGTCCTTGGCTTAAAGGGCTATAGGAGAGCCTGAAATGCCAGATGGGGGAGCAGAAAGGCTAGGATCACAGTCAAGGGAGAAGGATACTGCCCCTATCCAAACCCACAGACAGTTTTAAGGAAAAATTATGGCTTGGAGCTGTATTGACTTTTTCATTGGAGGTCCCCTGGGAGGTACAGGAACAGCTGCTGTGTCGGGGCGGGTGCCTGGCCACATCGCATTTGCTCTGCCACCTGTTGTAAATGTGAAATCATATTGTGCATTGTAGAACCTGTGACAGGCTTTAATAGCAGACATAAATAAGCAAGGGCACGGCTGCAGCTCTCGCAGCTCTCTCTGGCCAGTTGCAGCATTGAAAGAGGGTGCCTGGAGGGGTAAACAGCACCTAAGTTACGGAAGGGACTTTTCATCAGAAAGGGAAGAGAAGATTCACTGCTTATCCATACAGCTAAGTTAAAAATAAATTAATTAATAGTCTCTTCTTTCATGTTTTCCTGATAGCAGAGAGACATGTCTGAACTGCAGTTTTAGTTCAGAGAGGTTCAGTTTATTCCTACACACTGAAATTTATACAGACACCAACAGGTTTTTCTGTTTAAATAAAGCATGGGAGAAAAAAAATGTAAATACAATAGCCTTAGAAATCATACATGAAGATGGGAAAAAAATAGTCACTAATGCCTGATACACTGCTAAATAATCTCTCCGTTACCATGATAGCTGCACTCTTACCTTCAAAGAAATCGTGCTGGTGAGAATGTGTCATGATGAATGACAAAAATAACCTTGGATTCTCGAAGAGCTGCAGAAAGAACTAATCCATCATGTTCTGTTTTTTGTTTTGTTTGTTTTGTTTTGTTTTGTTTTCCTAAACAACTATTGTTACTGATAACAAGTAAGTAAATAGTATTTTCCCGGAGGAGCAAAGCTGAATTAGTTGCCTGATGACAAGTTCCCATACTGCAAACAAATTCGCTGTTTGCCCATACTTTAAACTAGAGGCTATGTGTTGCGCTAYCCTGCTGTTAAAGGATAGGCAGTAGAATAATCCAGAGGGGCTTTAGCCGGTTACTTTTATTCACCAGTGCAAGATCTTTTCAAAAACAACATCCACCATTAACTGGTGTGATTGTTASAGGAATCAGCTGATCAATTAGTAAACAGGAATTCCATAAAGAAGGAAAAGGAGAGATAAAGTAAAATAAGATAGAATGTTGTAACATTACTTCACCCTGAATACACAGGGGACCTCTGAACCTTGCAAGGAGTGAAAAATATTTGCTAGTCTTTCTATATCCTGATAGTACAGGGGACACTCTGCCTTATAAGCAGATGCAATTGAGTGCTCTTACATGCTGAACATACAAGGGGACATTCAACCTCTTGAGGAGTCACCTTAGCCCAGTGTCCCAGATTAAGATGAGTGAAGGGATACTCACAACATGGTCTGGCTGGAGGATTTGTTCAAGTGTTGTTCCTGATCCCTGCTCAGTTCATCATTGCTAGACTCTGTTTTTTATACCCTTTGGAAAGGCCTACATGACTGAGCTATGGTCATCCTCACAAGGTGGTCCTTACAGTATCTTCTGGCAAGTTTGGGCCCTTATCAGGTGTTTTGCAAGCATACCAGTTCTTTAGCGAGCTGCATCTTTGTACATGTTAGTGAAGTGGGATCACCCTGCCTCCACAAGACCTCCCCCTTCCCTTTCTTGTTGGGGAAAGCACCCAGTCTCACTGTTGCTTTTCTGTCACCCCGATAGGTTTTTTTGCCATCCATTTGGCACATCGGCAGAGCTCAGCAGAGCGTGTGCACTTCTGCAGATTCATTGTTAGCTTTTTACTCACCCATCAGTAAGTGAATGGTCAGAGATCTCCTTCATGATAAAGACCTGCATTTGATTTTAAAGACAGCCTAGCTGATGAAGCTCATTTTTCTGGATTCACAGGCTGTATTGATACCTCATGTACAGCCCTGGCTGGACAGTGCCTGTATTTTTGGTTTTGAGAGGTCGCCTAAAGCTTCCCGACAGCCTGGTAGGGCCAGACTCTACCAAATTTCTGTATGCACAGTCTTCGAGGACATTAATGCCTGGGTGCTGGATAAACGCCTCGGCCTGGGATCTTGGCAGCATCTTTTCTTTCCCATTTACAAATGGATCTATTTGGCACAAGAAAACAGAGCTGAGTTAGTCATGTCCTGGGAACTGATTGACTGATTGACCAAGTAACTGAGACTGAGTGTGGGTGTGAGTGGGAGTGCACAAGCAAGAGGAGTTTGCATCTCTGCCTATATATTTTCCCCTGGCCACCTTCAACCAGGTTTGACAGTAGGTCAGAGAAATCTGAAATTACATATTATCAATATTCTGAAAGTTTCATTAAAATAGACAGTAATATAGATGAAAAGACTGTCCTTCCTTCAAGGGGGAGACTGCAATGTAAGTTCACTTRTTACTATATATAGGCTACATAATCCACTTAAAAGAAATAAAAGCTGTCTAATTTACATAGTAAAGAGTAAAGCAGAGATAAAGCTGCTAGTGAATTCAGAAATCTCTATAGGAACTATCACTGTGAGAATTTTATGAATGATTAGTTATTATTCAATTCATTCCTCCCTTCTGCTCCTCCTTAGATGGTTCCCCTGTTAACCTACTACAGCTCAATAAATACATTTAATTACTGTGGAACAAAATAAAATTCCTGCTACAGAGATGTGCTTTACAAGAGCTGCGAAAAAATGTAAAGACTCACTGCCTGAGTTATGTCCACCCAGTGTGTGGAATGAGGCATAGGCCACATGGATAAAATATTACACAATCACTTAATTAAAGATGATCTCACAGTGAATATCCTGATGAAAAGTATGCTGAGCCCCTGTTAACTGTGAATGCATTTCCTGAATTCTGCGTGTATTTTTTCTGCAGTCATTTCTCCCTCCCTCCCTCCCTCCCTCCCT
>NW_020454760.1:3964277-3972613 GCF_003342845.1 Nothoprocta perdicaria
CCTTCCTTCCTTCCTTCCTTCCTTCCTTCCATTGAAAAGCTCATTTGGGGTTGTTCTGGAGAGTTCACTGATTTTTTTAAAAAATCAGGAAAGCAGATAGGCATTGTTTGGATTTTAATACTAACACTATTTATACCTGTAAGTCTGCAGCATGAATTTTTACTTCCTGATCTCTTTGCTATGGAACAGCTGGGGAGTAGTGCTGGACTGTAAGCACAATCTTAGGAAATGAGGGAAGGTGAGATTCACACGTTGTTATTGGATTTCTTAGATATTGACTGATGGTGGAAGGTTGGAGATGCTCCTGAGATTAGTGTGGTTTCTGCAGGGCAGATTGTTGTAGTGGTTACAGACCAGCTGTCTCCATGCTCTGGCTCCATTTCCCTCTGCTCCTGCCCACGTTATCTGTACTTCCCTCTGTCTCCCTTCCTTAAGCCTCCACCATGGAGGTGCCACCTAGAGTCATTTGTTTATAATGTGGACCAAAGGAATCACAGTGCAGTTAAAAAAAAAAAAAAAAAAAAAAAAAGAGAGAGAGAATGATCATAATATTTCTTAAAATGGATGGTATAATAGATTCTTCCATAAACTCATCTAGAAAGCTGTTCTGTTGTGAGAGAACTGAGCGAAAGATACTCATCTGGCAGAAGACATTCATTCACACGGATCGTTTCCCCAGTTACTTAAAAAGTCAAGAAAACTGTTCATCAAACAGACTGTCAGTTTATGCCATGGTAGGCACTGCTATCCATTTTGCCTGGTATAGTAAGCCTGTTACTGCCAGGACAGATGTCTTGGAGACATGATAAAGGCAAAATTTTGCTTTGTCCCTTCCTCAGTCTTTTTTGCAGAGAAAATTGTTTCTAGCCAAATGTCCAGTGTATCTTCTAAGACATTTGGATAACCTCTCTTCCCTGTAAACTTATAGTATCTGTTTCATAGTCATAGCTGTTGAAGAGCTAATGAAACCTAGAGCCATCTCACTAGAGGAGCTTGGCTGCAAGCAGGTCTTTTCTAATTCCCATCCTCACATAATGCTAGAGAGTTGTGATCCAGAAGCTAAGCTTTCATTAAAAGCAAAATAAATCTCATATATAAATAGAATATGAACCAGGTCATTGTTGCCAATCAGAGTTTGCAGACAGTCTGAAATAATAGCTCTAAGCAATATATAAACTGCTTCCATCTTTCTCAATGTGGTGCTAACTAGGAAATCTAATTATCACAATTTAAATGTCAGCATCATTAAATATTTTGCTACTGAACACTCTAGCAGAAACATCCAGCTAATGTGCTCTTATTACATTCCCAAATCACCTCCCACATTTTTTACTATGTGCCAGAAGCGCCACCTGTCCTCTGCCCAAGCGCCAAAACCTCCAAAAATGACCAGGCTACAAGAAAATGCTGTACCGCCAGACCAGCAACCTGCAACATATCTAGAAAGGAGCACTTTGTGGGGAAGGTAAACGGAAATCATTGCTGAAAAGAATAGCACAAGGAACACTTTGCAGAGAGTAATGCTTATTTAATTGATTTTAATATTCATTGTTATATTCAGTTCAGTTCAATAAGATKTTCAAGATTACATTTTTCTGTATCTGCCATGGCATTTTCCACAGGATTAAACGCTAAAGAATTTGGGAGGATGACAGACAATTTCAGACCAGTTAGCTGAGGAGCTGGTAACAAAGATGTTGGCTATGAAAGTAATAAAATGCAAGTAAGGTAAATATTTGCTAGAAAAATAGTAGACATCAGCTGCCAGTTCCTCTGTAAAACAGGGTTTCATTGAATTTTGTATATGGTGTGTCAGAGGGCATATTCCACCTCGAGCAAGTGATCTAGCAAATGAAAAAGTGGCAAATAAACTCTCGATTCATTTCACTATCTACCCAGAGGTTTCTTCAGCTGAGACTCAAAGTGTTTGCTTGAAACACTTGAATCAATTGGTCATTTCAAATAAAAGTGAAACTTTCAGACTTACCCATGTTCAACGGAAATAAAATAATCTGCCTTCAACTACAGATAAACAAGTTGAAGATTGCATTGAATAATCTCACAGAAATCAATTTGACATGGAAGACTGCAGTAGGAAGTGACCCACCATATCTTTTTATCCTTGATGTCTACTATTTTCAATAAGTTCAAGTAAAGCTATGCTAGCATGAAAAGTAAGATGCTGTTCTCCTATAGTTATGCATCTATATTCCTATAATTATGCATAGGAAGTAATATGGTCACCGGAAATGTTGTCTGAGGGGGGATATGAAGAACAGGAAATGTCCAGCTATAGTATTTAAAGATGCAGATTATRAACAGAACTAATGGGACTTATAACGACTAGAGCACGTGTGCTTATTGTGTGTACAAAATAATCCAAAATGCACACTGTACGCATGACAGCATAAGGGACTTGTTCATGCCTAAGTGCCATAGTATGGGTCCGAGCTGCTGGATTGTCCCAGAAATGTGAGGTACAGAGCACTATGCTTTCTACTTGCTGCAGTGCCTGAAGAACAGGACACAAACAGCAGGTCCTGCACTGGAGCAAGTCACGTGTGTGAAGTGGCTCCCAGACAGCTCCTAAAGTCCTTSTGGCCAGGGAGGAACTGCTCCAGCAATGCCCCTAGGGAATGCCCCCCACTTCTGCTGCTAAAAATAATATTGGTCAACAGGTGAGGTGGATCTGGACAGAGCAGCCAGCACTACTGGAGTAAGGATACAGATGCCCAAAGCAAGATGGAGATGGATTAAGGCATCCAAACTAAGGATTGCAACCAAATGACTCACTACCCATGAGATGCCTCTCTGCACAGGGCCACTGCKGGCCACCACCAGGAGAACACTATGTGTGGTCACTTATAATGACCATAAAATAATAATATATCTTATGGAATCTATAATTAAATTTCCTGGTTTTAAGATAAAACTAGGAATGGGAGCTATGGTACTTCTCAGATCATCTGAGAARAAATGCGCTTTAAAACAGAGGCCAGTATGGCCTGCATAGTTGCGACAAGCTTTTCCAGCTTGCCAATTTGATTGTAACAGGAAAAACCTAGTCTGGACAAGTACCCACAGTGTGCTGAAAATAGAGCCTACTCATGCTCTTGGAAATAGCTAATCAATGAGCACTTTAATACAAGAACTTTATTTCCCATCAGTGTCATTGCTCCTCCAAAACTGGCATGATGCACTTCAAAACTTTTGAAGTGTTTTTCATCCCAAGTCACCCAAAAGTCACCCGAGACTTTTCATCTTGGGTGCTCCATCGAGGCTTCTTCTTCACTCAGGTTCATCAGTTCAGTTTATCCCTTTCTGATATCAATGTCTTTTAACCAACAAATATAGCGTGGGCTACTGGTTACTTTGGAGTTCCTCCAAGGGCTAATTGATAATTCTTTTGCTGCAACTTTGTCATTGCTTTAGGAACTATAAAATAATGGGGAGGAAAAAAAGCTGGGGAGTGGGATTGATAACCCAGGGCCAGGGAAAGTGAAGATCCTGAGATGTGTAGGCTCTGTGAGGAACGGTGTAAGTACAGTTCAAATGGGAACTGCGTTGGGTTTGCAAGGATACTTTGTTCTTGTTCTTTCTTCTGATCTCTCTCCAGTCTGTTCGTGCTCAGGGCTGGGAGCATGTGTGGTCTCACCGCAGCCATCCAGAAAGAGAATTAGTAGCTTGCTTCATGACATGATTAAAGAAAACATGCTTGTAAAACAAATACAAATTGACTGGGGTATGAGCACTGTCACTGGGAATGAAAAAAGAACTTGGATTTTAAAGTATTACTTTAAAAAACTACCAAGCAATAGAGGAAGAATTTAGAAAAATAACCAGATACTCTGTAGAGCATTGGATCTGGTTTGCATCAGTCTGTTGARGCTCTCAAGGGAAGAAAAATCTCCTGAGGAAGAGGGGACTCCCAGCAGTCTGCAGCGAAACCTGGAGCGGATCTGTGCCTCTCACAAGGCGGCACTCGCTGAGAGCACAATATTCCCGGTTTTCCACATAACTAATAAGTTATTGTGCTACAAATACTTCTGCTCTTCTGATCTTACCAGACTGCAGACTAGTCTCTTTTGTGTTCCTGGGGGACCTCACAAAGGCAAATTATAAGCAAACAAATGAGCCCCCTCTCCTTGCTGGCACATCCTGGCTCCTCGGGGATGCCCCCTTCCTGCGACAAGGGGCTCTCGTCCAAGCTCCGGGATGGAGCTGCTGCCTTGYATAAATACATAGTGATGAGGGGAGAGCTCTGAAGTCCTCAGCAGTGGAAAATGTAGTGCTATAGATCCACCAAACCATTTGAAAACTATATCCAAGCCTCTTGGTACAGGTAATATTTGAACTGTAATAAAAGTAATTTATCTGGCATCATCCCTCCCACAGAGAAAACAAGCTAATGGCTTATTATTTGATAAGTGATTTCAATGGGATCATTCCTCATTCTTTAATAATGTTTTCATCCATAAAAAAAAAAAAAWAWATCAAATCAATGGTAGAGGACTTTGCTAAGTAGAGAGCTTTTGAAGTCTCCTTACCTTAGTTTAAATGGTTTGCATAAGCAATACAATATGTCCATTTTGAAAAGTATTTCATTGGAAGCTTAAGAAGTTTTTTAACCAAACAACTATCCAATGCCTCATAAAACTTTTGTTCTAATATAATATTTCTTCCTTGAACAAAACACAGACTTAATGTGTTTTTCTCTTCTGCCTTTGTATGCTGTTGCAATTTTACTTTGCTCAGCAGATTAAAAGAGATCGTTAAAAGGAAATTTAGAGATATCTCTTTTTTTTTGCCCAATTTGTTTCTTTCAAAGGAAATAAACATGTAATATATCTATAATGCATAATATATAGCACATATATTTGTAAAACTATTTAAAACAAGGCTTTTTGTATTGCTTAGTTGTAGAAATTAGAGGAATCAGGGTRGTTACTGAATAATTTATTTTGCAAGGAGTCAAAAAGCCTGGCTACAAAGTAGCTGACTCATATTCACCTCTCTTAGGTGCCAACCTGCTTGCAAAACCTACTGAGAGATAATCATAGTTGGAGAGATACCCTGAGGCCAGTGGGGCTCTGCAGTGCAGTCCAAGTCTATTTACAAGAGACAAATTGATTCAGATAAACTTTAGTAAAATCAAACGCAAATAAAGGTTGGAAGGACAAGGAATTTGAATGGATATTTGTTAGACTTTTAAATAAGTTTGATCCTTAGAAAACTCATGTTTATCTTTTCAGATAGAGCGGAAGCTTATTAGKGATTTTTTTTTTCTCTCTGGAAATATCATTCTCTAATGCTGCAAAATATTCACAGAAAGACATAAAAAAAGAACAGTAGCATGGAAGAAAAATCTATCATATGTCTCAGTATTTTTCTAAACAGCTAGAGAGAGAATTCAGATATATTTTATACACRTGATTCATTCCTTTTTATTTCATATCAAATGCTGTTTTATCATATTTTTTACAAAGCAGAATTAATCTGGACTAGTGGAAATGACCGTCTTTCCATTTTTTTTTTGGAGATATTTATATTCAGATAAGAACCAAACTCAGGAGTCATAAACCTCCTGGTAAGAGTGACACGGCTGAATTTTTGCTTTTTAACAAGACATGATAACTTTTTCMATTTTGCTGAAAGCACATGCTCTGTTTGAAAATACTGCCAGTCTGTGTGTCCAAAATGTTTATTCAAGAGCCTAAAAACTTTCCTTCCTATTATACCCATATGAGGGAGAGTCTGAAGCTTGCAGAGTGTATGTGGTTTTGCCAAACAATTCCCACATCCCTTAAGAGAAATCCTGCAGGGTCATATTACATTGTCCAAATAAAAACAGAGCTTCATGGAAATGATAGGAAGGGGCAGTGACTCACAGTCCAGAGGTTTTATGGTTCTCCATAGGATTCATTATTTATTAGGACCCTTCTTGGGCCGGGGGTACAGTGAGTGAAATTGCATTTGGATCTGATGGCATCAATTCACCTCTCTCAAGTCTGAGTTGGATCATTAGCCTCCAAATCAGCCACATCAGCCACTCACAGACTGGAATAAAATTTGAAATATATTCTTGGAACAGTAGCTGAGGGTCTGCTACATATAAGCAAGATCAAACAAGTTGCATTTCAAGTTCCAAGGCAATTTTCGAATTCTGGACTGGTAATACTTTCTAGATAAGAATATAGTTTTAACTGAGAAKTAGATAAAAACGGCTAGTAAACTATCCTAGTTTATTATATTGTCTTTTGATAGCATTTGCTGTAGGCACRTTTGCAGGACGGAGGCTATAAATCTTGGATTTTAATTATAGAATTCTGAAGTTAGGAATATTGAGTTTATACTTACAGATCCTTAATTCTGAGTCATTCCTTCCTTGTTAATAGATAGAATGGTTTTGCCAATGACTACTATTGATTTTTATTCCGTCTTGGAGTTCAGTGGAAAGTATTTTCATTTTTCACTAGGAGCATTTCTGCAAGAACAAAATTTGTTAGCACGTCAAAATTTTACTTTTGTTTCTCCTTTAAAAACCTTGTTACCTCACAGTAATGTTATTGCATAAGATTTATTCTCTGTACAGAGATTTAATTTATAAAAGCTGATGATTAAAAATGGTGAAATTCCTACAAACATCTGATGCTTTAATGTAACATAAATTGAAATTGGTGTTAAATAAATTATTCTTCCAGGATAAAGTAATCCTCTGTACCACAGACTTGTCTTTATTGTGAGAAAAAGTCCCTCAGCTCCACAATGTGAACTGAACTGGAAGTCATCATCTTTCATCACAGTAACCTTTGGTGGTCAATATTCATTAGCCATTTTTCTTCTGATTATATGAATAAAAAACTTAAATATTACTCCAACAATCTGCATTATTAGCTTTACTACAGGCTTGAAAATTAGTCAGTAAAGATCTAATTCAGGAGAGCATTTAATGTTTGTGCTTAAAATTATGTTCTTATCCATGCTTTCCAGAGAAGGATTCTCATGGACTAAAACAGCATGCAGTCTCATCAAAGAAGGTAGAATATATTGGAGCCAGTTTTGTAAATAATATAAAAAAGTGAGAGTCTATTATCAAGCCAAAGTCTATTATTAAAAGGAAAAAAATAAAATCCAAAAAAAGCACATACACACACACACACACAAAAAAAAAACCTCTTAAGTGTCAAAACTGACAATACTATTAATTTTGAAGCACAGTATGTTCTCTGAAGCAGCACGTCCACAGACTTATCAACAAAATGGTAAAACATAAAACACACGTTTGACCTCCTGGAAGTGCTGATGGCACTTTTAAACCTTCTTATCTACATTCTCCTGCCTGGATCTCAGGATTTGCTCTCCACCAGGGCGAATCTCCGGAGCTGCATTGGACCGGTGAGGTCTGCTGCCTTGCACCACTTGAGACAGTGGCATATGGCATGCAAAGCTTTCAGGTACAGCTGAAAGCAGCCCTGAAAGATTTTTAGCACATTGATTCGTGTGTGAAAAACAGTGTGACAAAACGAGTTTTAACAGCAACAAAACAAGATATGCTGCTAGACTGTGTACACTGTGGGCCAGGGTATGGTATGTTGGGATACCAAACCCTAAGTACTTCATAGAAAAAGCTACAGATTCCACTAAAATAATATATACATAGAAAAGTATATAAATTTTTATTCTTTACATGATTTTTATTTTTGATATACATAGTATTTTTAAGTCAGAACACATATGATTCTTCTTGTACTGTTAATATCTCAGGATAAAATCCKACTGCCCTTTATATGACTATAGAGCCTTTTGGCTCACTAAAGAGATGATCATAAACAAGTTCAGTCTTGCTTATAAAAATTACATTAATAAGAGTTATTTTTTCTGTTTGTTCATTTATTTGTTTTTATACGTGGTCTCCATATTAATATTCAGGTATATAAATCCCAGCTACAGCGAACAACTGTTTTCTGTGAGGTCAAGTTTTCAAAGTGGACAAGCTGTATTCTTTCAACTACAGATTCACTGATTCAAAAAAAAATCCATTATTTTATGGCTTCAGTTACAGAAAGTCTTTTTGTCCATTTAGATGACTTATGAAGATGCTATTGATGTTAAAGAAGAATTGAATGCAGCTGTATCCTGTTCGATGCTTCTGCAATTGCCTGTATTTGATTTTAGTGCACAGAGTTAATACATTCTATAAAAGTAATCAAATATGTCAACAGAGTAGTCACGGAGCTTAATTGATACTATTCTTTATCTTTTCAAGGGTTTCCTATTGTTTGCAAGATCTACTTCATCCTTCAGCTTATTTGAAGTCTTTGTTTTTTTTTTTTTTT
>NW_020454760.1:3972684-3979830 GCF_003342845.1 Nothoprocta perdicaria
AAAAAAAAAATCCACATTGATACTGCCCTGAGACAAACAGTAATTCACTGCCTCTACCTTTCAGTCACTCATATGAAGGGGCTGGACTAATTTTGGGGGGGTTTARCTCTGCATGTTCCTCTTGTTTTTGTGAAAACTTTTGCAGCTGTCAAGAGGTTTAACCCTTTCTCACTGGAATCTGAAATCTGGGAGGATTTCAAGGACTGCACAAGGATGAAAATGATTAAGAAACTTGAGCCTCTGTCTTATGAGGAAATACTAAGCAAGTTGGGCCTGTTTAGCCTGGAAAAGAGAAGACTGAGAGGGGATCTTATCAACATATACAAACACCAGAGGGGAGAGGAAGGGGCAATGTAAAGAGCAGGGGCCAAACTCTTCTCAGTGGTGACCTGAGACAGAACAAGGGGCAGCAAATACAGATTGAAACACAGGCAGTTCCAGGTGAGGAGGAACTTTCCTACAAGGGTGCCAGAGCCCTGGCACAGGCTGCCCAGGCAGGCTGTGGAGTCTCCTTCTCCAGAGATCTTCCAAACCCGCCTGGATGCCGCCCTGTGCCCCGTGCTCTGGGTGTCCCTGCTGGAGCAGAGGCTTGGACCAGATGATCTCTAGAGGTCCCTTCCAACCTTAACCAGTCTGTGATTCTGTGAGTACAGTGAGTGGCATGACCTAAAAACACATGTGAGGCAGTTACACAGGAGGTTACACTTGCGCTTTGAGTGYAATTTTTATTTTATTAGGCGTACCTTCTGCAGATTATTGATCTTCAAAAATTTATGGAAAGGCCCTTCTGTAATTCATCAATGTTATTGAATTCCTATACTGTAAAGACACATATAACAAGCTGAAATTGGTAACAGGCACCTCTGTAAATGCAGGAGAGGAAAGCCCCGGAATGGACTGGGGAGAGAGAGGCGATACCGATAGCTACCCCAATACTAGCTCCGATTCCAGAACCATTTGCCCAGAATGGCACCAACAAATCCCAAAACACCCCTGGACTCGGGCATTTTCGTTTCCTACTCCTTGCCTGGCTCTTCACCTCCCCATATCCCCCAGAAGACAGCAGCGAGGACGACTTGGTGCATCTGCAGTCACACATTGCAATGAGAGACTRGTGCTGCTGGGAGATACTCCAAATACCCTGAATAAATATGTGCCTGTGTTCAACGCAGAGACACCTGTTGCACTGAGGATTAAAGCGAACATTGCTGTTCCCCTGTGCTGCAAGACGGTTTCTGTTGGCACAGGAGCGTGCGCTCGCATTTGCACCTCCAGGCTAGAACTAATTTGTTGTGCCTGGGGAAAAGCAAAATCTTAGASTACCAAACCACAATTTATGTTTCCAAAGTTAAAAAAAAAAAAAAAATCAGTTAAATATGAAAAATGGCATTTTCTAGGGGCCACCTTGGGCATGTTTTTAGGGAAAAAGAGCTTTCCAAGAGTCATGAAAGGTGCACATTTATGGAAAAATGCAATGATGGGTTTCATTGCTACGTAGCTACGTAGCATCCTGAAGATAATTTATTATGTTGCGGAGGTAGCGTGCACTGCTTTTTTGAAGAATTTCTGCTGAGTGCCCCAGGAAATCAAGCTGTGACACACATCTGGATGGCTTGGCACACAAATGGCATCACATTCAAAGACACGGAGCTGGCAAGAAAGAAAGCAGCGGGCCATGCAAGATCAGGCTTCTCCACAAATTCGCGGTTCAACAAGGACCGCGAGTAAATTGAAAAACTATAGCCAGGTAAGATCTTTTCTTCACAGTAAATGTTTTCTTTCATGCCACCAACCATCCAGGCATGAAAACTTACCTGGAGAACAATCTAAAGGGCAATTGAGTAATATTTTACCATTTCAAAAAGCTGTCAAGTGAGTGATCTCCAGCAAGTACCCAAGGAAATGAGAGACAATAGTAGCATGGCATGATCTACTGTTTGCGCTAAAATAACAGGTGTGGAAGATTAATACATTCAGAGAAATCAGAGCAGCTCAAAGAATTCATCAGGCTGGAAGTATTTAAGCAGCTGAAAGAGCTATTCATACAAATTAGATGTTGCTTTACTGTTTATCCCTAAAGGAAGAATGGTTTCATAACTTTGTGGGAGAAGCTGTATGGCTCCGAGGCTGTAATACATATCTTTTTCCATACTATTCTGAGAGAAAAGTTCTAATTGAGAGTGGAATGGGACTCTGTTTGGCTTCMTGAAGAAGGGTTTAGTAACGGTAGGTTATATGCTGGTACAGTGAAATGAGGCTTTTGTTTGCAGGAAGGCAAAGTTTATAGCATTCTAGGGGCCTTTCAAGTAAAAGCTGGTTATATGAGTTGGGTAAGATCTATTTATTAAAATATAAATGTTTCCCCCCAAACACAGTAGGACCATGCAGTGCAAATCTGTCTTCTTGCTTGCAAGATCTTCCTCTGGCTTTCAAGGTTGAAAAGGGATGAATCATCTAGTCCTGGCGGCCTTCAGGGGCCACACACACACATGTCGTGCTTGTCTGGCTCTGCTCAGACACTTCCGAGCAGAGAACAAGCTAAGAACTTGTGCTTCTTTCCATCCACAGYGAAATGCAGAACTTCAACCAAACCAAGGCCCCCTTTCCTGTTTTTTGGCAATCAATTTCCAGGGAAGCCCCTCCAGCTGATGCAGCCTCCATACAATATGCTGTACCTTGGGTGGTAGCTCGTATTGTTTCAATTACCACGAAACAAAGAAGTTGGCAACTTCTCTTTCATGCAGTAGGAAAGGGAGATGATGACCATGACCAGCCACTTCCGTGTGGTCTGTGCTTGTCCAGACTTCACACTCATRGACACTCATAGACACATAGACTGCAGAAACCTCACATTCAGGTCAGCCAAACCAAGGACATATGTGATAGTTTGTCTGTTTTTATTGCACTTCTAGTCTAGACTGATGAGCCATTACAGGCCTGAACAGCTTCTCTGCCATTTCCTTTTCTTGACAGAAATTTCTGATTTACTTCAATTCAAAATTGCCTAATTTGTTTTGATTTGAATCATGGGGGATTCCGTGGGAATCATGTTCTATCCCCAAAATAAATAGAAATAGTTTGATTTCATATTAAGGTACGCACAGGCTTTGCATCATTAACTAGGAGATCGATGCGAATTTATTTAATTTTGCAGATTAACACAGACATAAATTTAACGGCAAAGGATGATAAAATGTCCTTTATTTTACAAGTGTGACATAGTTTTTAATAAGCTGATATGTTGCTAATGATCCATAGCATATTTTATTCCATGAATGTTGGAAAATAGAATTTCAGTGAAGCATTTGCTGTTTTCTCCTTGAGAAGTGGGAAGAATGTTGCCCCATGAGGGCATTGAGATTAGGCCACTTAAAACATCACAAAGTTCTTGCTATCCTCCTTGGGGGCCAAGTTATGGAAGATGCAAAATCAGCATTATAGAAGATGAGATACTAGTCCCCAGTAACTTAGTTAGAGTGTGCCATTTGATAGATGTGTACTACAGATCATCATTATTAGGAAAGTCACTGAAATTACTCAGTAAATGAGGAGGCAATCAATAAATGTGGAAAGCTCGGTTAACATAGCAATAAATTTGTCATTCACAGTTTTTTACCAGCAAGTGATGTTTCCTTATCAACAGTGAAGAAAAAAAAATGTTCTTGTGGCATGATGGAAGAATAACGTTGAATTCCTGACACTGAATGAAAATATGGCATAGAATGAATTTAAACCATTAGGTAGCATACGGTGATGTGGCATGGATATGCTGTCTCTGTCCTAGCTAGCTATGACTGACCAGTTGGATCATCTGGTCAAGTCCCTTGTCAATGCCAAATTGGATTTTCCATGTATTTTGTATTAAGCAGACTGTGCAATTTCAGTAAATTTGATAAACGTGGTTTTAAATAAAAGTAATTCTGCAGTGTCTCAGATTTCTGGGCCTGTGTGAGTATATTTATATATACATATATAGAGAGAGTAAGAAGCATTATATAAAAGTACTCAATATTGCTACTTGCCAGGTAGTCTCATTTCAGCTTTACAAGAAAAAGCTGTCAAGCTCTAAAACACTGCAAGAGGCCCTTACTGCACAAAGAAATCAATGATAAAATGCACATTGATTTCAATAAGATCCATTTCCATCCAGAAACTGTATATTTGTTAGGACAGGCACACTGCCTCTTTCCTGTCTTTTTTTAAACACTATGTGTGCTGATGATGTTACAAAAATAAAGCTGTGGATAACTGATCTCAGATAGTAACAGCCTCAGACTCAAAAGCAGGACTTGGGGCCTGGGAAATGCTAACAAACATTGCCCCGGCCCCCACACCAAAGATCATTGTTTTAAAATGGCCACATATGGGCAAGGCAGTTGCATTTACTGGACACGGAGCACTTAAAGGAGGGCCCTTTGGTTTCACTGCAAGCGTGTGGGCTGTGAGATTCCCGATATATATATACACATACATATATGTGTATATATATATATATCAGGAAGAGATTTGCACGACGAGGGTGTGAGGATCAGTGCCACTGTGTTGGGGCAGATGATGCCAGGTGCAGGCGCTTGAGCAAGTACCAGGCCTTAGAGGTGATTAATTTAAAATAATAATAAAAAGAAGTCTCCACAGCCATGCAAATAATACAAAGGAGCTATAAAAGTTGGGGCAGAGGCCCCATAAAAGGGGCCCATGGGTTTGCACCATGTTCTGAAATCAACATCCCTCCTGTCACAGGGTTTTGGCTGTATATCACCTATCGCCACAGGCTGTCGTGCCAGGTCACCATAAATCAGATTAACAGCCTTTGAATGGCGCCTCTGCGAGGGATGCTTAGGAGGGTAATTCTGGAGAGGGATGCTTAGCGTGGTAATTTTATCCAGGAGAGACTCCTGCGCAGTGTGCTAAAAGCATTAACCACCATGTGAGGAAAAAAAAAAAAAAAAAAAAGTTTCTGAGCTGTTACAGCCTATTAAATAAATAGGTAATGAACGCATGCAAACTCCCTCCTGCAACTCGCACTGCTTGGGAAGTACGAGCATAAAGGGCTGGGAGAGGGTGGTGAGATTTATTTCCTACCTGCCCCAGAACGCTCCCGTTTCCTGCCCAACACAATGACTTGGCACAGCTCAAAGCCTGGAGAATCCGACGTCTCTCAGCAGACATCCTGATCATTCCCATGGCCATTTTAAGGACTTGACATCGGTTCCTTTAATTAATGCCTCCCCAGCGGTGATGGGCACGGCCTCTTCCCACAGCAGCAGGACAGCGCAGGCTCCAGCCCATGTCCTAGGGAGACAGGATGGGTTGGGAGGCGGCTGCCGAGTCCCCAAYGCCGCTCCTGTCCCATGGCACTAGGCAGAGCAGCAGTTTCCCCAGGAGCCTCCCCAMTTTCCACGCTCATTTTTATAACACCTTTTTTTTTTTTTTTTTCCTGCAGACTTTTTGTCTTGCCAGAATTCCCTTCTCCGTTAGCAGAGGTATGAATCCCATTGTACCGTAAGATATAAGTCTTTTCCATGAGAGTCGGCATAAATCTGCATGGCATTATTTTATTTTATTTTATTTTATTTTTGGCATTATTTGAGCCATGTTGCTGCTCACAGCCATACTTGCTGTCATTGCAACCCAACACCAAGAAAATGGGCTGTGTGTGGAGTGGATCTCCCTATGTCCGCGTGGGGCCTGTCGATTTAACAGCCCCCACCCCGTTAGCGTGAGTTTGTGCATCCCGCTGCAGGGCTGGGGCTTTGGTTCCTTCAGATAGCAGGAAAAAATAAGTCAGACTGTTTAACTAAATTCTGCCTCTRGCTCTCAGAGCCCGCCGCTTCTTGCATAGCAATTTGCAAAGCCGTAAAAGTCAATAACTGTATATAGCTGCCCGGAGAAAAAAAAAAWAAAAATGCAGACGACTGAGGATTTTTCTTGCCACACAGCCCTGTTTGATGGCAAGATGTTCTCGCTGAGCCGACCTAAGCAAAACTTATCGTAAGAAATTATCTTGCACGTAGCACAGAAATTTCCTGGCTGGAACTTCAACCTTTGCCACGGGTGGCTGTGGGGAGCGCCTTCCCCCCACCCCAAGGCYGGCTCTTCTTTGAACTCCTGAAGGCTCCAGCTGGGTTCGCTTTGGACACAGTGGCCCCTCTGGAGCCTCTCCATGCGGGAGGGAGCCTGGAGCAGATGCCCAGCAGCCGGAGGAAGGCCGGAGCGAGCGGCGCGCGATGCTCCCGCCGGCTGATGCTCCCACAGGCCTGTGCTGCCTCCCACCAGCGGATAAGTCGCTCTCCTGGCGGCTTAGAGGCCTCAGCGGGGTCAGGTGTAATCGTGGCATTAATGGCTGTGGCGTGAGGTGACACCCAAAGCCTGGTGGCTGCTCTGTCCCACAGCCTCCTTATTCAAGCAGCCCTAATCTCTTGGCTGCCTTTCTCCATGCTGACAGTTTATTTTTTATTTTATTTTTTTTTTTCCCTCTGAAATACACTTCTCACTTTGGCGCAGGCCTCCCCATGCCCTCCAGACCCAGGGTGACGCTCCCCATCCTGGGACAGACCTGCCCACACCCATGAACCCACTTCCCCTGCGGCTGTTATCTATTTGGGTGGGGGGGTCCTGCTCCCTGGAGGTGCCACAGCGTCWTGTCACCCTGTGGGGACTGCTGCCGGCAGCCCTGCAGAGGGTGCAGCCGCAGTCCCTTCCCKCCCGCGCAGCGCCCACTCCCCGCGGAGTTTCGGCTCGCCCGCGTTATTTATCCAGGGAGCCGGGGGCCCCTCACCGGCTCCCCCCCTTTCGGCCGCTAAGGAGTAAGTTCCCCATTTCGCCGGGTTTTCTCCCTCTGTCACGCGCTGCCACCGACCCCTCGCAGCGACCTCCAACCCGTGCGCGCCGCCGCGACACCCACGCGGGCTCCCCATGGCCCCTGATGTAAAAGTCCCGCTTTTTGCCCCAGCTGCGGGTCGGGAGCGGCGGGGAGGGGTTCCCCCTCCGCGCCCGCGGAGCGGGCACCCGTGGGGGAAGGGAGTGGGGGGCGGGGGGCGGGTCCGCGGCCGCGGTGGCGCCAATGGGAGGCGGGGGGCGGCGCGCGGAGCCGCGGGCGCTGCAGGTGGGAGCCCGGCGCGGACCGGGTGCGCGGGCAGCCGAGGG
>NW_020454760.1:3981078-4007193 GCF_003342845.1 Nothoprocta perdicaria
GATTTCTGGAGTTTGCATGCTTGTTGCCTCGCTCTTCTCCAGGGAGGTTTTCCTCCCTGGTGTAATGGCTGCAGTTGGGGAGCGCGCAGGTCTGTGCGCTGCCGGATGCATCTTTCTGAGTTTGGGATGGGCTCAGGCAGTGTAAAAGATGTGCCAAGGGGCTCGTGCTGTGCAATTGCCTCCATCTTGAGGTCTACTGGAAGAAATCAAAAAATACCAGGTCATCACTTCTCACATAATGACAACACTTTCAAGCCACCCTTCTTAGATATGTGAATAACTTAAAATACATATAAAAAAACCCCTATYTTACCTTTAAAATTGTTGCTCCTGGTCCATCACAGGGAACTACCCAGCTATGCTTATGCTTATAATTTGGCGGTAGCAATAATGACTTTCATTTGGATATTTTTAACATAGGTTTTCACTCATAAAAAAGGGTTGAGTGTTTTCACGAAATTTCCTAAAGAGGTACCCCCTAATGTTGCTGGAAGAGTTTCCCTCTTTCCACTACAGCAAAGAACATGAGTTTCATAATGTTCTAGTTCATGCTCAAACCCGGGATGTGTGTGTAAAGAAACAAAGTGTGTTCATTGTACTTGTTTGGAAAATTGCCCTTTTCTCTTCCTTTTTATGTTTTTAATTGGGAGGCAAGTTTGGAAAAGCAGGTTAACATTATTTCAGTGCTTTTCCTGCTCATCCTGCAACAGCATTTATTTTGACATATGAAGTTGCTTTAAGAGGTAAATGTTATAGTAGTCTCTTGCTCAAATACTGGCTGCACATTACTGCCCAGAACTAGCTTAGGAAGGCACTTTACAATCTCACATAACCTTATCTGCCGTTCCAGAACTTCATAACAAACCTACTGGAACATGAAATGACCTTGGAAAGGCATCTTTCAGTCTGACGTGTGGCATTCTCTTACTGGGAACTGGAATGTTGCACGTAGAGCTGAGGTTTTCAGATTGATGCTTTCTCTCTTTTTTTTTTTTTTTTTTAAGAGAGGAGAGAACTTGGGTGGAGTATTGAATTTGAAGGACTTTGGTTAAGCAAACCTACTCACCTCAAGTTGAAGCACCACTCAGTGTATCATATGTACATTGAGCCTGTACATATGATAGTGATACTTAAGTCATTAGTGACAATAAGACTTCAATTTTAGTTAAAGGAAAACAGCATTTGCCTTGCCATTTCTGATAGCCTCTTTCATGATTCCATCAAAAGTCCAAGTTATCAGCAGAACTATTGAAAAGATGGTTGAGTGTGTTACTGTTACATGAGGAAAGCCTTGCTGAAGCCTGATGGAAGCTCTACGTTAAATTTTATTGTTGTTCTTAATATTTTACTTCTGTACAAGAAATATTCCCTGCACTTTTCTGTAGAATTCATTCATTCACTGAAGTGCTGCCACCTTTGGAAAGGCTGTGAGAGCATTTGAGCATTAGCAGCCACTTAGTGCAAGAATGAAGGAGAATATTGCAGCTTTCAATGAAATTAATAGAGACCACGTAGGGTAAACTTGAAACTTGGGGCTTGAACCTGCAGGCTTTGCAGAAGAGTTGGGGGTAACTTCCTGCTCCCAGGAAGGTGGTTTTGCTTTTGGTGAAGATGGTGTCTCTTGCAGTGTAGTTAGTGTCTGCTCCAGCACTAACAGCTTCCCACAGTGCTCCGGCATGAGGAGTTTGTGCTACGGGTGCCATCTGCTGGGTGTTGGAACATTATACCTATATGCATATATATATATGTGTGTGTATATATATATATATATATGATCTCACACATGCATACATACTCACTCCATATGCATCTATCTGTTTTTTTTTTATGGGTATGTTCTTGGGGTATCAAACCTATCAAACACTGCCCAAACCTGAGGCTTCTCAGCTTCTGAGGTCTGGTAACGTCACAGTTCATGTTTTGAGAAGCATGAATAGTCCTCAGGTTTTATGTTGCAAGGACAGAGGAGATTGGTATTCCTCACCCTTAGTGTTACCTTCAGTTGACTGGAAACGTGTCTGGGAGCTCCCAGTTGTATATGAGCTGGTGCTGTGGTAGGCGCCCACCATCCAGCTTGGTGGTGTGATATCAAGGTATGGTGCTAGAGCTGCAGCTTAAACAAAGCAGTTTCACCTTCACAATACATATCACTCATTTGAAAACCTCCGTAGCACTGCTTATTACATCACTTCTTGTGTTAACTCTTATTTTAATCTAACGAGCATCCTGTTTTAATAGACCTTTAATAAATTTCAATTAGAAGTGACATTTGATATATAGCATTTGCAGAATGTCACTAGCCTTTTTTTTTTTTCCATTTTAAGGAACCTATTTTCACCTTTTACTAATGTTTGCCTTGAATAGTAAAATGTAGCAGTCTTATTACATGCTAGAAGCTCCTCTGACAAGTGCAGCTGCCATCATGCACAGCACTAATTTTTCCAGTTTTTCCAGTTAGTTTCCATTTCTCTTAGTCCAGCAGAGAGGTGACTGTGATGGTCTTGAATGCTAACTTGATTAAACAGGGGCATCCACAGTCAATCGGTTGCAGTGTTAGGACTTGTAGTTGTCCTACAGATGCCATTAAGTAAAAAATGCATAGTCTTGTTTTGGTCTTGTTTATTTATTTATTTTTTTGGGGGGGAGGAGGAGGGATGGGTAGGAAGGGGGAGGGTGGGATTGGACAGCTCACTGCATTAAAGTTTGTTTGTTTGTTTGTTTTCTTTGGATTCATTGGTGGTAGATGAGTGTTTTACCTTACCTATGGACTAGGAATAGATCTAARGTGAATCTAGAAAATTTTGAAGAAACTCTCAAAAGCTTTTAGCTGCAAAAACTCTGTATTGACTAAAATGTGTCATGTAACTTTGCAAGTGTATCCTTCACTTGAGATCAGTTTATTGGAGAATGTGTAACAGTCAGGAATATTGCAAGGCTTGGTGGAGCAAAAGAGCAAGTAGAGTAATTGCAGAGTTCATTGTGAAGTGCAGTTCTGCAAAAAAAAAAAAAAAAAAAAACATATAGTGCACCTTGCATATCAAGAAATTGCTGTATAGGCTTTTGAGCAAAGGGGCCAAAGCAATAATCCATAAAGTTCAGTGTGCCCTAAAATATTCACAGCTTAATGTTATGCCTGAAAAGATTGTGACTTCAGTGTCTGTCGAGGAAGCAATTGACCCTAAAATGCCACCTGAGGCTGAACCAGTGTTTTCGGTTTCATAACCCAGTATCATGCGCAAATAAGGAGCATGTGAAGAGGAGCCAGGGGGAATACAAATGTCTGTCGTGCTCTGYGGGCTTGCTCTAACAGCCTGACTCRGGCAACCTTTATGTGATRTCAACAGGGGTTGCTACAGCAGTGTTCAAGGAAATGCATCCCATCTCTCCTTTGCATGGCGGCATATAAGGCTTAGAAGACCACTTCCCTCCCCAAAACCTCCTGAGCTCCTAAAGGAAAGCTCATGGAAAGCCCRTCACAATGGGTCAGATTTCAACAGCTGTCTTGGTTCTTGCTCCAAAATGCATTTTCAAGATCCTCAGTGGGGATGCTGCACTTGCACTTCCATTCCATCCTCTCCCCAGCTGAAATAAATGGGTCAAGCAGCTTTTATGCTCGCATTCTGCTGCTTCCTACTCATTTTTACCCCTTTGTTTCTTCCTGCCTTTTCTGTGTTTGTGTTTTTCTACATTCCCACCTACTAAGCAGTTGTTTTGCTCCTTACCTCTTGCCTCCTCATCTCCTGATGAGTTGGTTATTGTTCATCTTCCTCTCAATTGCCACCACAGTCTAAWATTCCTTAATCCCTTCATTTGACATTCTGTGTTTAGTCAAGGCACTAACTGGCCATTACAATCCTTGGGAAGGTCTCAGAATCGTGTCTTCTCCAATAAAAATGGTCTCCCGGTATTCTCAACTTTCTTTGCAGAGGGCAAAGGCACATAGCATCTTGAGGGCAAGCTATACATGAAGTCACACTAATATTAATGGTACAWGATAGCATCTCTGAGGAATAGCAGTGCTTGCCAATACTGTTTGAAAATCAGAAATGAAGAAAAATCCTTTGAAATCTTTCCCTTTTCTCCTCTAATATCCTTTGCATGAAGGAACTGAAAAGGCTGTCTGTAAAAGCAGCCCTACAAAAACAGCAACAGAGAAGTTGTTCACTGGTACAGCAGTGGATATGTAAGCAACTGTCATCTCTATTCTGCTGCTTTTCTTGCTGTCTTATTAATGGAGCATGGAGGCGGAGGAGGAGGTAACTCATTAACCACTATCCATAGGGGGCTGCAAATTACTTGTCTGTGCTAACTATGCTTGKTTTTTTCATATCAATAGATTAATTTTATTTTTGTATGACATTGCATCTACTGCAATCAAAAATAAAATCATCAGGATCTGTGCAGAATATTGCCTTCCTACTCCACCTTGGCATTTTTTGGTTGTCCAAGGGTACRCTGAGCCTTTGGTCTTTTTCCAGAGAAGTCCAAAGCAGTGTGGCAGCAGCAAGGCCTTTTTTTCCAGTCTCTCAATTATGAGGATGTGGGTATTCCCAAGGACAAATGAGTTGAAGAGTTTGGGAATTCAAAGATACCAGATGGTGAGATTTCCCAATCTGTTGTGAGAGACATGCAATGACCTTTGGCTTTTTGGCWTCTTGTCAGCCTTGGTGCTGTTTGTGCTACAGTCACAATCTGGTGAGAGGATACGTCTGCCTGGATAGCGTGGCTAGTGTAGCCTTTCCTTCACATCCTCCTCTTCCTCATTGCTGCAGCGCGCTGCAAGTCAGCATGTTGTCTAGTACTTGGGACCTTTCACGATTCCTTAACTTACCAAACCAGCCAGTTTTCTCTGCTTAGAAGAAGAATGYACATTTCAATGCCATTAAGTATGTACAGATAGTTTATTTAGATTAGCCCAAAGCATCTGACATTTTGTACAGATGTCTCTGGAACATTTCCTCTCCAAGACTTAAAAAAATAATGTTTYGGAGCAGTTACAAGCCAAGTCAACATTGAGCCTGGGAAACTTGTAAAGTTGTTCCTTAGATTTATCAGTACGAGTACTGATAATYGTTTATTTATTTACCCAACTGATTGAGATTCTAGTCCAGAACAATTATTATTTCAGCTTGGATCTTGACAATTTGTGGTATAYACTTTTTTTAGATCACTACATGTAAGGGATATCTCAGATTCCTGAATTGTAAAGAACAAGTCTCAAACCTTGACCAAAGAATCCTAAAATTGTCAGACACTGTGACCTGTTTCAGTTTTAACTCTTTGCTCCACTACTATATATCCATATATAACATCTCACTATCAAAAGATTGGAAATATTTACAGACTGAGGAAGATAGCATAGCTTTATGTGACGTTGCACAGCTTCTAATGCCTGGTTTAAAAAAAAAAAACAAAAAAACAGTGAAAGACTTTTTTTTTTTTTTTAAACTCTTCTTAAAGCTTTTGTTATAAGGACAGATAAGATGTTTACCAAATTCTAACAGTTATTCTTTTTTATTAATATAATTGCTAGTGTATTTATTTTCTTTCTTGCTATAATAGGTTAGGTGCAAGTGTGGTGAATATTTAATTGTTTGCCTGAAACTATTTTTTAATGTTAAAAGCTCTTAAGCTCATTCTACAAAAAACAGTGTCTTGTTCCTTGAATCTCAAGTGTTTTCATGTATTTTTTGCTTGTTTTTCTTCTTTCTCCATTTTCCTGCCAATTGCTGTGACTGACTGAATGCCGCAACCATGGATTTAACAAATTGGACACACCGCTGCCTGTCGGGATATGGACTATTTTGGTGAGTTTGAAAAATGAGTTTTACTGGTCTTTTTTTTTTTTTTTCGAAGCAGAAGTGTTAATGATTTGAAACTGGGCTTGATAAAAGCTAGATCTCATTTTTGCCTGTTTCTTTTGTAGAAGTAACAGGCAGTGTCAACTGAATTTCAATTTTATTTTGATAGAGCTTTTTTTTTAATGCTTTATTGTTGGCAAAGGTGAAAGAATTAACATACAGCAGATTAATTCTAAATAGTATCATTTTATGAGGCTGAGTATGATTGCTTTTTAAATAACTTTAAAATTACTTTTGCAGAAGACAGGCTGCAAACCAACAGTTTAGAACTTTTTTTTTTTGCTTATTCAGTTCTTTCTGCATATAAAAATGATTAATTTATTGGATGACTTTTCAGAAAAGCACTGTGTATTTCAGCTTATTTTTCATAATACTGGTTTTGATTGTGGTGTGAATTTTAAGAAATGATGTATTGACGGTGTATTGGCATTAAATATTGTAGCACAATTTCATATGAAAAGGATTTCCATCCCAAGTATTGTTTAGTGAAGTCTTCTAAAAAACATTCTAAAATAATGATTGGTGATGTTAATACTWAATGTTTTTTGTGAGAACAAACGTGCTTCTGAGAGCTGATTGGAGGTGGTTCATGGAGAGGTAGCGTTGAGATTTCTCTGAGTTATTTTGAGTTATTCCTCACTACAAATAGATTGAGTAAGGGAAAATAACTTGGTTCCTCTTTTACCTGCATGGTGACTGGCCTCAACCACATTGCTAATATTTTGGGAGAACGCAGATATAACTCGGGAGGAGTATTTCCCGGTGTCCTGCTGCGATGTGGGAGAAGTTAATGTTCTTGTGCTGCCGTTCCTGCTCAGGTGTAGTGGTAAATGTGATGTTGTCTGTGAGCTCCTCTCTGAGGAACTGCAGCCTGGTGCAGCTGATGGATGTTCTTCAGGGTGCATCTGCTGTCCCTCCCTCTTCCTTTTTCTTGACTCGATCACACACAATCCACGACCCCTGCATTTTGCTCTGTGACGAGGAGCATGAGACTGGAAGATAGGACACAAAATTAATGCTTTGTCTTCTCAAGTGTCATGTTAGAGAAGTCTTGCATAAAAACTTCTGAGCTTTTCTAAAGCATTACTGCTTAATCCTTTTATTGATCCATAGCTTCCACTGGAAAGCCTTTTCTCAAGGCAATACTCAAACTGGGAGGACAGCAGCACTAACCACGTTTCTTATGACCTTCCAGGCAGGATGAACATATGTGGCACTGGTGCATTTTTCTCRACTTCTAGTTCCTCTTAAATATCTTTTATTCCTTCATAATGTGGCTGAAGTGCAGATGAGCCTTCTACATGACTGGTGCAAGGTAATATCATAACTGAGTAGCAGTAAGGTCTGTAAGTGGACTGCTTCAGATTGCCTCCCTTTGATGTGCTAAGAAGCCTTGATCAGTTTGAGAGAGTAATAGCTCTGGTGCCCAGGAATAGCAGTAATGCATATTCACTGTGATGTGTGCGCAAACAAAAACTCTCTAACAACTGTCAGAGTGCATTTCTCATGGCTTTGCTTCCCTGTGTATCTCACTTTCCTTTTGGCTACTCTGTTTAGCATTTTGTAATGCACATGTGTAACTGGCTCCTGTGTCTCATCTGTGCAGAGAGATGCTGTTGCTTTGATATCTGAAGAGTATCGAAGATGAACAGTGAATTGTTGCCATTATCACTGCATATCAGAGAACTTTGTGGTTACGTGRCTGAGCATTTCCACCCACCTTCTATGATTAGATTTTTAAAAATTATTATTATGATTTTTAACWCTAGTCCTGATTTGGTTGCAGATACGCTTTTAGTAGATCTAGTAAGTTAAATCTGAGACAAAGAACAAGATGTGTTTTGTATGATGGTAAATTATCACAACTAAAAATATGAAGTTTTCTTTTTCCTCCTTCCCTCGTCCATCAGTGGAAAAGTAGAACTGATGCAACCCAGGCTTTTCACAGAGTGTGTGGTGGGAGGATGAGAGACAACAGCATAAGTTGAAACAAGAAAGGTACAGGCTGACTCTAAGGAAAATGTTTTTCCCCATGAAGACAGATAAGCAGTGGAATAGGGTGTGCAGAGAGGCTGTGTGACCTCCACCTTTGGAGATATTCAGGACCTAACTTGATAAAGATACAGGGAGCAACCCCATCTGATCTCACAGCAGACCATGCTTGAAAGAGGAAACTGAATTGGAGACCTCCTGGGATCAGAGGATAATTCAGGCTGAGAATGATATGTTAAAAAAGTTTGCATTTAGACAAGCTTTAGGCTTGGAAAAAAATAAAGTCACAGGGTCATGGAAAGCCTGTGACGATGGCAAGGCCGGTGAAGACTTCTGAGGGAGGGTGACTTTTATGCTGTGAAGAAGAACGCAGCAGGTGGCCAGGTTCAATTGGTAGGATTTCTCTCATGCTGCCTCGAGGCTTTCTCTCATGCTTGCCTGTGGCTTTCAGTTTTTAACTGCTGTGCTCTTCCTCGCAATCAGAGCATGCTTTGAACATAGCTTCTGAAGACGTACCTTGCTGTTTGTTGTATACCAACAGAAGACAGAATTTCCAGAATCTTAGAAATAACCACCAGGCTTTTGTCAACTTCTGCTAACAAACCTGGTTTACCCTGTGGGAGCGAGCTTTGAGTTCTTCAGGAGGCCTGGACTGATCATATAGAAGGTTTGCRGTACTTCCTGAAGAGCTGTGCCTCTAAAAATACCTCTGTATGGATATCCTTACTTTAGGCTACGACTATCTCTAGTCCTTTAGAAATGATAAGAGTATCAATAGCAGGGAGATTAAAAGCTATTGCTGATGGAGCTGAATCTGAGCTTGCTGCGAAGTGTGAGTTCTTTGCTTGCTGTTGGGTGACATAGAGTCAACCAGAACTTGGACTGTAACGCAAGGGAGAAAGAGGGAACTGGCTAATGCGGTGAGGAGAACTGTGCAAGACTGAACCAATGGCATTGCAAAGGAGAATTTGGATGGTCAGAACTTACCACTGCAGGCTCTGGAGAAGCAAAGGTTTTAGATAGGTTCCTTGGTAATCATTTGCTGTTTTGGGGGAAGATGGCCTGTGAAACTGGAGGCAGTCCAGCAAGCATCTTAAATGCATTCACTTTTTTACTCATAAGTTGTACACTACTGATACTTCAAAGACATAGAAAATGTTCAAAATGAACTATTTAAGCTAACTAGATTTTTTTTTCTGTTCTATTCTTCTGTGTTTATAAGTTTACCTTTTTTTGCTCCTTCATGAAAGGAGGTAGTCTTACAGAACTTACAGATTGACTTTTCTGCTCTGTGCAGTAAAGGTGAGTATGAAAATAATCCTTTAGTAACACCAAATGAGATTTCAAAGGGCCTTTTTTTCTTTTATTTCTTTTTTTTTTTTTTTCCTCTCCTTTTTGCTACTATCCCATTTGCTTCCTCTCCATACAGGTGACTTCAGCCTGTTGTGACCTGATGGAGTGCAAATGTAATCAGTGGGTGAGGTCCACAGGGTATTGTTTCTTCAGTATGCGCAGGCTGAAAGCACCATGACCATAAAGATTTTGGTGTTACTGCTGAGAGCAGGTAAAACCAAGGGTTTTAACTTTAACCTCATTGCTCCATATATGTGCACAGTAAACTGCCTTCAGAATTATATTTATGTAACTATTATGTTTTAACGTCCACTTCTAGCCTTGTATATTGCACTGGCACTGAAGAGTTTGCTTTGTATTTTAATTTCTTTTATATATATGCAAAGCCTTTATATTCCTTTTTTCCCTTGTTTTTAACATAGCTGTTAATCTTCAGTTGTTATATGTATAACGGTGCTGATGAACAAGTATTTAGTCTGACATGTAAAAGCAGAGCTGTAAAGAAAATGAAGCCAAGCAAATTGCAGTGGCAAAGGTTTCTAAATTGCAGTAGTACAGGAAGATGTTGGTGATAAGGAAGTAGTKAAATGTTACTATTTAGTAAAACCTACAACTGAGTCTGGGATTTTGTTTGTCTCCATTTACTGATACTTAATTTGTGATGTCAGTGAGATATTCTTACTGCAAATGGAGTAACTGTGAAAGTAAATGGGCCTCGGTTCTCAGGTGGCTTTAAGTCAAGTCCCAAATAAATGCTGCTGGTATTTTTCTTTAGAGCAAGCACTGGGTGCTTGATATACTTGCAGCTGAAAATTTACGTACTTGTAGATGGGAGRACTTTTCTGTGTGTATGTGATTCAGGTACTTTGAGAAACATCTGTGATATCAGATGATTAAAACAGAATAYTAACAAATAAAAAGTGTTAACATTTAAAGTGACTTCTACAGCTAAACCTTCTACAGAGTGTGTTGATTTTTATGGCAGCAGATGTACATGGTGCTTTGTGGAGTCCAGCTGTCTCTCACTAAAGACCGTGTAGCCGGGTAGTTTTATTTGTCATCACATAGGAGCATTTGAAGACCTTTGSTTCATTTCTAAGAGTTCCTTCTAGCAGGTAAGGCAGCAACAGATGTCCACGAGACCATCTTTAGGATGCGGGATCAAGAAACCTTACTATAGAGATCACATTCAGAGAAATAATGAGTGAGTGGGATTTCCTAGGGGAAGTTTCTATCCTCATAGATGTTGCATTTCTGTTTCTGGGAACTGCAATTAGGATCCAGCAGCGAGTCTGGGCTAGTAATAATTTCCTTAGGCAAATCCTGTCCTTCCAGATCAGTCACTAAAAGTTCAGAGGCAAGTGGCAAAGGTGAGTTTAGTTTCTGCAGCTAGTGTGGTTGCAACAGGATGGAGTGCAGTTTACGAGCCACATATGGTCTTTTGTGTTAAAGTTAACTGCATTTGTTCTTATCTTAACCTTGAGGAAGCTATCGCTGTAGATTGGCTAGGAGAAGAGCTAGGCGAAGGCAGTGGCCTGTTGTGTTCAAAGGTTAAAGCGATTGGCAGTAGCTCAGCTGTCAGCAGAACTGTGTTGCTGATGGTCCTGTGCGAGTCCTTGTCCTCCTCGGCATCTGCTTGCCTCTGAGGTTTTGCTAGTGCCCCCCATATTGATGCAAGAAGTGGCCAAGGGTTGTCTGCCTGCAATTTCTGGCTGCCCTTTGCCTTGTGAAGTAGGTTTAGGAGTCTGGCCGAAATGCTGCGGTGGTTTGTAATGGGGCCTGAGATAAAAGGGGTTATCTGGTTGGTAACAGTGAGACTAGTCACGTTAGGTATTGGYAACTTGACTATTTATTTATTGATTGATTTTAAATTTCACTCTCACTGGGATAATTTTAGTGATTTTTTTTTTTTTTTTCATTCTTCCTTTTAACACCAAAGCTCACTTTTTCTCCAGCTAAATGTGTGGTATGTTTGCTTTAAGAGAGTGGACATTTTATCAAACATCACAAGTTAGCTTTCCTGTTAAAAATAATGAAACAAAGTAAAATAGGATTTCTTCTGTTTTGTGCATGTGAGTGTGCGTGCMTATAAAATTCTGATATAGGTGAAATTGGTAGAGCTTACTATCAAAATACAGCGACAACTAGACTTGCTTATTTCTCTCTTAATTGTTTCAACCCAACATAGTTTCTCATATGTAACTTTAAAAATAATTTTTCCTACTTTACGAAAGCATTTTTTCCATAGTCCAAAAAATATTTGGAGTATACACTTCTTTTTTAACTTGTCCAGTATTAATCTATATCTTGTTATATAGAGGTATAATTGTTGGCTACTACTTGTTGTTGCAATAATGATGGTCACCACAGCTGTTTGAATTCTGCTATGTTTATTCATGACCAACTTTCATGAATATTTCAATTGCTTATGAGAATTTGCTACAAGAACTTTCCTTCTGCAGATTTGGAAAGTGGGCTCCATCTAGTGTTTAAATTACAGGATTAAACTCAAGTTCATTTTCTTGAATGTCCTTGCAACACTGATAGAGGACATAGACAAAGAGGAGAAAAAAAGAATAGCCAGAGATTATTTTCATTCATGTTTATCTAGAATGAAATGTTTCTATATGACAGCCTAAAACCCTGCTTCAGTCTTACATATGCACTTGCCTTAGAGAAACTAAAATAATCCTGGTTATGAAATTGCATGCATCTTAAAAGGAATTAAAACAGCATGGTAATAATGTGATCCTGGACAGTGTTGTGGTTGGTTACTATATGTATTTTCACACAATTTGATGTGGCATATTAGAAAACAGCATGCTAGTCTATGAAATCTGATTTAGAAAGCTAATTGAAGTGTTCTTAAAAAAAAAAATTATGAACTTTGGAATGTGTGCACTATATTAATATCTAGTCAGCAAAATAGTTGTCTAGTAGGCAGTACTGCTTTAGAGAGGCATACATTTTTGTCTTTTTTTTCCTGAACAGTTAATCTTTAATGTTTCTGTAATATTTAAGCCTTGGATAAGGGCTACTTAATACTCTTTCTGAATAGGAATATATGGAGTAATTAGGAATATACCTCATTTAAACTAAAATGGGAAAGTAAGTATTTGATAATTATCAATTCCCCTACCTCCAGCACTCTGCTCACAAATACCACTATGAAATGAAGACAACAGAAGTGTGCAGAAAAGAATGATTATTTATTTATTTCAAGATAGTTGTAATTCATGCAAGCAACTCCAATTTCTATTAAAATTGGCTCAGGCTTTTAGCACTTGCCTTTTTTTCCACAGGATTTTTTACAGGGAGAGCTTAGGAAGGTGCTGTGGGTAGCTGCATAGTTTTGGTGTGGGGTGGTGKTTTTTTTTGTTTGTTTTTTTTTTAGTATTCTGTTTTACTACTGGCCTTAGTGCAGTTGGTAACCTGCTCTTTTGGGCCTGTGTGAGTGTGAAGTTAATTTCCTTGCTCCTCCAAGAGACCTTTCTAGGTGGACCTGTGTTTTCTTTGGCATGGAAGACTGTTTTGTTGATGAAAGTATTTCTTTATCTGTTGAATTTGTTTTTAATTTAGAATGACACATTGTTAACTCTGGTTTCCTCTTGTGTTGCATTCAGTTTCCTTTGGGTTTCCTGTCTTCCCATTTCTTCTGAAGAGGCAGCAGGAATAAACGTAACTTGTGGCACTTCAAGTTTCTAAGTCTTACCGAGTGGATCGTGGCTTTTTAATTGCCTATACAGAAACAGCAAACATCACTTTAATTTATAAATGAGACTTGGAAATATTCTATTTAAATTTTATAAAAGTGCTTTTWAAAATTTTTTTCTTTAAGCAAAATTAAATTTGGTCCAAACTTATGCTGCTGTTACCTTTAAAACCTATATGGAAAATTATAGATCAAAAAGACATGTCAGGGTGTTTCTTCTTGGAGTGTATGATAATATGGTGTCACTGACTCAAGCAGTACACCCTCCATAAACAGTTTAAATGATTCCTTTAGCTTGGGATAAAGCTGACCTCTTGAGCACTCCTTGCCTCTAGGTGAAGGGAATCCGGTGTTCCTGCCCCTTGGATCACCTCCTTACATCCGTTTTCTGCAGTCTGAAATGTCTGAGAGAAATGAAACTATTGGGGAGAGGATGTCTCTTGGCTGTGGGGGATTTACAGACTAGTCACAGCTCCTGTGGAAGTTTTTAGTGTTTAATGCAAAGGTGGCTGTTTAGTCTGGTGACTTGGTGATGCTGAACTGCAGGAGAGGAGGTGACAGCATCATGGAAGTGTTTTTTTTTCCTGTGTGTGTGCGCATGTRGATTTTTTTTTTCCTTTTTTTGATAATGTATGCTGCTGCATTAGCCATAACTCAGAATTACTCGGCTGAAAAACCTAAACTAATGAAGCAAGTAACAAATAATCATCCTGTGCTGCAAAATGGCAAAGTTGGAGATAATCTGCAAGGGGGATGTTCTACTTCACTTGGGAGAGCTATTCCGGAGTTTATGGCAGCAATTAAAAAGAAAAGCAAACAAAGTCTGGAGAAGTTGAAAGCAAAAAAAATTTTCTGACACATCATGGCAAATGAGATACGGAGCTTGCTGTTCACTTCTGTCACCCTGTTGGAGGAAGGAAATTGTTAAAATCGAGGCAGGGAGTAGAAAAGAACAAAAAATATTCATGCTTTCAGGTAGTGCAGGTCATGAAGAAAATGTAATTATTCCTGACCTGTTTAATCTGAAAGAAAAAGGAAGATATAAATAAAAGGTGAGAACTCAAGAGGTAGAATATTCAGAAAGTTAATATTGAGGAAATTAATTGTTCTGGACTTGGTATTTCTAACTAAAATGAAGATGAAAAATCATTTATTATGACTTTCTTTTGTRGTAAGGTTAGTGGAAATATTTAAGGTACTATGGAAGTACATGATAAGGTGAGCAGTTTCGTCAGCTAATTGAAGACCTAGACGGACTATTTTGAGAGAGAGAAAGAGAATGCACCAATACACGGGCTAACTAGATTAAGATGACAGGATCCTTAATTTAGCTCGGCTCCTTGCCTTGCGAAGACAGGCTGAAGGAGCCRTGTGGGCTGCCCTGATCTCCAGCATTCCTGCACACGGCGAGCATCGTGTACACGTTGCAGTTTATTGAACAGGGATTTCCCACCTCACTTTGCATTTCCTTTTCCCCATGCAAACACGAGCCCCCTAGTTTGGAAATTAGACTTAAACAGAGGTTATAGTTACGAATTACTGTTTGGTTACCTGATTTGAACTCCTCTCTCCTTTACTGTCTCTGCAGGGGAACAATATTTTCAATAGTTAAAAAAAGAGGGCAGCTGTGAGACCCATTGTGTCTGTGCCATTATAGAATGTGATATTGTGAATTTATGGTCTGAAAATTTACCACTAAAGAACATCCACTTAAACTATAGGAAGGGAARATCAGGAAGACAATTTTACTACCCTGAGATTAGGAAGACCGGTTTCATGGCTTATGTAGTTGCTTTTATCATTAATGACATTTTTACTCAGGGAAGAGATGGAATCTGCTGATGCACTTCATTCTTAATATGCCCATAAGAGGTAGAAACTAAGTTCATTATACTTTTGGCCACGTTATTGCATTTTTTTTCCTTTATAGAGCAGCATTCATCTGCTTTTGGTTTCTTCTGTGTTTATGGATACTGTGTGTGTTTTAAAGAAGCAGCAGAACCAGAAATGATGTCTGAAATTTCCTCTATTTTGTTAATTTAGTTAAATTAGTAGGAATTTGCCTGTTGTTGCTGATATAATTTCTTCTTTGTGTGACCTCATTTACCTGGCATTAAAATCAAACTATCGTATTGTGATTTAAAAATTGCTCTAGCTATTAGGGAAAGCCATTGCCGTAAGTGTTTTGTTGGCTCTATCCAATCTGTATCCTTAATGTCCACTGTGGGACTGCATCCAGTCCTTCTYAGCTTACAAGTGCCTTTTAGCTTCACTTATGTATTATGAGAAAAACAGTTTAAAAGCTTGGTTATTAAAGCCATCTTTTGAAAGAGAAAGTAATGAAATTGCCTAGTCTGAAGACACAAGTTGTACAACCCATAGCAGATCTTAAATAGCATTATTGAAGCCAAATGACCACCGTAAATGCACTAAAAATTCATTCTGCTACAGGAAAAAAAAAAACACGAATAATACCTTTTAACATAATATTTTGTAATGCAGTGGCCAGAAACTTTTGCTCTGCCTACTGCACATTTGCAGATTATAAGTAATAGAAGTTTTATTATCTTGCTTTGCAAAATTGCCTGACCTTGCACTGTGTTCTTTGTGCATGAAGCCCAAGTGTGTTTGCAGCTCTTCTCTTTACGAAACTATGTGAGTTTAGTATGAGTTATTTGCTGTGTAAATAACAATATACTTATAGAACAGGCTGGACTTTAGAAGTAGCATTCTTTTAAACGTTTTTTTTCTTCCTCTTTTCAATTTCTGTTTGCTCTGAAGTTATATAGGTTCACTGTCTATCTGTAAGCATTCAATTCTAGAAAAAAATGTGATGTAATCGTAATTCAGCCATGAAAACATGTATTTTTACATATTCAGAAGAAAACTGGGAAAATACTGCCAAGTTTGTTCCACTTAAATGTTGGAAAGAGAGGAAAGTTCTAGGGCAGCATAGAAGGCTAAAGAGAAGATAAATAGATGGTAGAAAAAGACATAAATTGAAGGTTTCCGCATTATTGGCCATTGCAGTGATAGAATAGAGGCTCAGTCTGTTAGCATCKCTTGAAACTGGGATTATAAAAAAGTCAGTGCTGCCTTTGGTATTTTGGTGATCTCGTGCTGCTGAGAACGTGCCTTGAGAATTTTCTGAAAGATGGAGAAGTTGCTAATATTTTTAGGTACTAAAAGGAAGAAAAAAAAAAAAAAAAAGCTTATTCGAAGGTGTTTTAGAACATACAGTAGTGTTGAACTCCTGAAGGCTTGTTTCTTGTGGTAATCCTTACAGGAGAGGTTGACAGTTGGTCTATATTGGGGGAAAGAAATGATAAATAATGTAATATGAACAATATAAAGGAGAGGAAAAGTTTAATTGATCCCACAGTTCATTTTACTTGTTGAATTTGAGTGATTTTTGTTCCTTGATTCACACTTGCATAAGAATATTCCTTACTTGCTGTGCTCTAAGTTGAAAGAGAGAGAAGAAGCAGCAAATTAGAAACAGAAGTGATGAAGATAAATCTTCTTCTAAAATAAAATGCAAATGTTATCAGTATTGGGAAGATTACTAAAAAAAAAAAAAGAGTGGAGAGCATGCTAATTTTACTGGAGTAATCACTTTGTTTTGCAAGATCAGTTGTGTCATTATATCAAACTATTTCAATCAGAACAGGAAAAATACAGTATTGAGAACTGACAGTGCCTCAGTGAGACACTTTTTAGATGTTTTTGTTACCACATTGCATTTACTGAGATAAAATCCCTTGGTACTGCCTGTGTCCTGTCAGTCTAAGCTGCCAGCAGCTGTTTAATACTAGTAGTGGTGCGGAGCGGTGTCCTCAAGTCTCCTGGTCTGCTTTAGTCCTTTTGCTTTATTTCAATGAATTGGTTATTTTTGGACAGAATATAAAACACCATTTGTGCAACTTTTGAAAATGAGGACTTGGACAGTAATTCTGAAATGTATAGGGATTTCATTTGCTGTAAATAAAATGACACGAACACAGAAACTTGTGGTATCTAACATATCTGATAGCTTTATACTCTAAAAAGGATTTATTGTGTGAGGAAATCACTTAAGTTTTATTCTATTCTGGATAACGACTTAACACAACCCATTTTATTGTTGAGGGAAAATTATCATTTTTTTTATTATTTTGTCAAAGGAAATGTTCCTTGCAAATTGGGAGGAGAGGGGAGGAAGGAGCTATTCTACTTGTTTTGATTCTCAATCGGCCTAATCAATAACTTTTATAAAAGTAGTAGTGTGAGTTTGATTGCTTGGCTTTTAAAGTTTAGAGCTAAAGTTTAAAGCTACTGTAGTGGCACTGCTCTATATGTATTTGTAAAGGTTAGAGGCAGTGGGTTTTTTGAGAGGGGAAAAAAATAATGCTCTTGTAATCATGCTGGAGAAGAGGATGTAGGTACAAGAAGGGCTCATTGTCTGGAGATAAAGCAGAAGATTGAGAGACCTTTCTACAATTAAACTCTAAATTAGGCTCCGCTTATGCTTACATTACATGCTTGCTTATGACAATATTTGAGTAGCCTCACTGATGACTAAATAACTACTTACATGCTTAAAGTTAAGTAAATTTATAACCRCTTGTTGGATTGATCCCAAGTGTCTTATAAGAATACTGCTTTTAATAAATTCCTACTGCTTGATGCAAATAAGAAGGGAAAGAAAAAACTTAGACCAACAAGTACAAGTAGAGCAAGGAAGAAATCTGAAACAAAAATTAGGAGCGGTTTTGTTCCCACATAAAGCCTCTCTCCTGGACCACATCCATCGTGCCACAACAGGTTATTCTCTTCTCAGAGTTGTGTCCTGGTTTTGCCTTGCTTCTCTCTGCAGTGTTACTTGTTGCAATGCTCTTGTGCCCTTTCCCTGCTCTGCTGCATACAGATGTCTCCTTTAGATCTCTCCCTGCTCCTTGCTTTAAATGATTAACCTGTTGCAATCACGCTGGGCACCTTACTGTCCCTTCTTGCCCTCAGTGCGGACCGAAGGAGCCCGGGGACCTTTTGTACTGCTCTTTTATTCAGAGTTAGTACAGATGTACCAGCTTCTTGTCCTGRTACCAATCAGCTCCTGTTTGGGTGCCTTACTGAAACTGTGCCTTTTAAATGACTAATAAATAAAAAAGCTGCTCATRAGCTCTCCGTTAGAAACCATTGCAACTTACTATGGTTATAGTCTGACAAATGACTTTAAATTGTCCCAGAAGCAGAATTATATGGCTTTTTATTATTATCTAGAATGGTCACCAAAGACTGATTTCCTGTTTAACCTCTAAAAAATGCTGTCTGCCTTTAATGGATGTCTGATGATATGTAGATTATATCTCATGGGGAGAAGGAAGTCATTGCAATAAGGTTAACATTTTAGCTACTAATTGGCGCTATCCAAATCATGATATTTATAGGAAAGAATTTAAATTATTGTACTTTAACACCTCCTGATTTCTTCTTAGATCATGACACAAAGGAGTTTTCAGATGTCTAGTCTATCATGTTCACTGCATAAATATTCTTTCCTTTTTTTTCCCCTTCTTTTTCACTATTACATGGTGGGGAAAAGAAGGAAAAAAAAAAATAAAAAAAAGCCTTCTTGTCTGCTGCCCTTCTCTAGGTTTTCCCTTCCATGCCTCCTCTTTGGAATATAGCCACAAAAGCACTTCTACAGCCGTCAAGTTTTCAGACCAGCGCTTGAGATGTGGGGAGCGGCCCTTGTGAGCCTTTGCAGAGCTACCTCCTAATTTCCTTCAAGCTTGTCTTTGCTTTGATGTGGCCAGTCACCAATAGGGCATCTGTCTCTTCTTTGTAATAAGAAAAGAATCACACTATGGGGCTTGTGGGTAGGAGAGAATAACATTTTGCAGCTATTCATCAAATCTGAAGCAAGTTCCTCCAACACTGGAGGAAGAACCAGGACTCTTGGCCAGGACAGAGATGTCTCACACAGCTGGAGACATCCAGCTGGCCAATGGCTTCACCTGTCCTATCTGGGAAGGTGCTGCAGACTCGGAGATTGCTTTGGATGCCTGTCTCCTCACAGCCATGGTCTCTGGGGAAAAGCCATATTCATTTCCAAGCTCCATGCTTGGCAACAGTCTAGAAGAAGATGCCATAGAAACTTAAAAGAGAAACCGAGTTTGCCGTTGACTTTTTCCCAGGATCCTGTCCCTAGAGACCCATAAGATACTGGGAGATATAGCCTTTTGCACGACAGAGCAACTTCTTCTCTTAATAGCAACCATCGGGGAAGACCACTGGGAGCAACCTTCCCAGTTATTTATCAGCCTTCAGCATCTCAGCCTTTTCTGAGCTAAATACGGGAGTGAAAAACAGCTGTGTAAACAGTCTTGGGGAATTTTATATGTGAGAAATTACTTCAGCAGAGGGGAAAAAAACCCTGCATTTTTTGCCCATTKAAACTATTTTTGTATACTTTTGTGCTAATTCTTACTTCATGCTGTATACTAGAATTTAGTAACTTCCAGCGAAATGATTTGAAAGCTTCCATGGTAAGACTACATTGCATATGCTAAAAAGAAGCAAAAAAAAAAAAATCCGTGACAAAATAATAGAAATATTTTTGCATTATATTGAATAACAAATGACGCTTTTAAATTGGTATGTTTGAAAGGGGTAATACATGCTGCACAAGTCAGTCATTTTCTGGTTTGCCTATTTTGTTCATTTATAAGCAGTTTCTGAAATCAGTGTTGAAATTTCTCCTCTCTTGAAAGTTTATACATCTAGCCTATGTTGTAGCAAACTATATGTATAACAGTAGCATACCTAGGAGAAATGTAAGCAAATTCTCATATCAGTGGAAGATGTCCTGACATCTAGTTTTTAAAGCAATCTTTCTCCCTTTCTGTGAGTTTATATAAGGTCTGCCTCATGGCAGAGATGCATCTTCATTCCCTCCCCATTTCCTCAAAGTGTATAAAAACACATACCTAGAAAAGAAAAAAACAAATCCACCAGACATTTCGGTAATTGTTTTAGAGAACATAGTGCTAAGTTTTCTGTGTTATGTTTGGCAGATGTGACCTATGGTAGCCGCTAAAGAGACAGTGAACACGGCATTTACTAKTTAGTGGCATTGGATATCACTAAGGAGTCAAGGAAAGAATGCTTTAAAGATGTCAAATGAGTTGCAGTAATGGTATTTTGCAGAGGAAGGAAGCTGCATTTATTCAGCTCTGCAAACATTGTAGAGAGTGGTTGAAATCTCAGAAGTTCAGTAAGTGTGGGTGGTTGTTTTAAAAGCTATTTAACTCTTTACTGTGAACTTTTGGTACAAATATGTCTCTTCAAATTAAAAATTAAAAAAAAAAGGGCAGTGAGCACTTTGCATTTCAATCCTGAATTGCATTCCCCCTTACTAGTATTTTTACTCTTGTTTATTTCTTCATTTAGAAACAGTCAGCCCTGCTCTTTGCAAGTGTAAATGGGTTTTCTCTAATCAGATTAATGGACCATCACCAATTTACAATGGTGGAGAATAAACTGGCTCRTTATGCATTTGATGATATGATCTGGAAAGGTATTGCATGGACAGGTAGTAAAATAAACATTAAGGACTGAAAACAAAAGAAAAAAGTCATATTCTTCAGCSTCTGTGCTCTGACTTAATACATAAGTATATGTTACTATACTACAGCAAAGCGGAATTATCTCTGAGTCAGTTCCATAGGTTGTCARAGACTAAGAATTTTCATCTTCCTACTTCTGTAGTGCTAAAGTCTGTTTTTATCAGTCAAAGTGGCAAGAGTTGTAGATTTAGTCTTGGTTTAAGTGTRTGTCATGGCCAGTGCAGCTGCCCTTTGCACACACAGCTGATTTTGTGGAGTGGTCCTGAAGTGTATGGACTGCAGTGAAGTCTTGGAGAGCAGAGCTGTAGGCTGATGTTAAGAGTCAGCGTTTAGGATCTTTGTCAGGTCTTGATATAAAATCAATTCCCTCTAAATTGGTGGTTTCCACAGTTTTGTTGAATCGTTMCCTATTAGGTACTAATCAATCGGTCATTGACAACTAGATGTTGTTAAGGGCAAAGGCTTCATCTTGCTATAGTTGATGTGCAGACTCTCAAAAGTTCTGCTGTGATGATGGCTTTGGAAACTGTTGTTCTTTGATAAAGTATGAGGGTAAAAAGTTGAATGTTTTTATTTATTATTATTATTACTATTGTTATTTTCAAAACAGAATATGMTGCAATAGTATTTTAAGTGGTACTGGCAGATCATAACGTGGACTTTATCTTAATAGGGTGATTTCTTGAAGYAGAAGTGGGAAAGTGAGATAAAATYAGCTGTCGCAAGATGAARGAATTTGAGCAGACTACTTTAAAAATAGTAATGTAAATTTTAAGAACACTGGAAGGTTGTAAAGTCATTTTGGTAGAGGAGGTCCTCCTACACAGCATGATCTAGGAATTACATTGTTCTCATTTCTCAGATTCATACCTATCTCAAGTTAGTAATGAATGAATGTAGGAAAGTGATTTTTGCTGAAAGGCAAAGACTGCTGTGGAAATGAGTGTGTGAGAGAAGYCATTGAAGTTCTTCATTCATGTAGTTTTAAAAAATACTGTATTTTTTYCCCTTTTCCATAACACTACATGTTGTGAATTAATTAACACTTTATTTCCATTTGCTTATTACACCTTGCTCACAGGTTTTTCTAGACTGACTTTTTGTCTAAATGTCTAAATGTGAGCATCTTCAGCTTAAACTTTCCATCATTATAGTGTAAAAATTCAGGATGCTTTGAGTTTTCCCCTCGTAGGAGCCATTGATGAGTAGAATTGGATTATTTTCATTCTTAAGTATTGCAGAGCTCTTTACCTGTTCCTTTTTCACCTAGGCAAGTATTGATTAATACCTGTAGTATTAGTAGGTATTGCATTTTATGCTCTTTGTGGATTCAGGAAAATAAAACTGGCTTTAGTTAGGAGGAATAATCATTGGGAGACTTACTTCTTCAATTTATTGTGAGGAGGTCTTTGCTGTGCAGCTAAAACACTGCTGCCAGGTAATAGATAAAGTGAGGGGAGGAAAAGGGCAATCTTGAAGTGGCAAAGACTAGAAATTAAGCCTAAGTCTCCCAATGATTATTGCAGACAAAATATCTAGGACTGGAACGGTCGTGCTCTGTCACCTGGGGCTACACGCTCTGGATGCTGTGTGTTTATCCAGCAGCTGCTTCTAAATGGGTCATAACAGGGCTAGAGAAGCTGGTCAGTCAGAGACGTGTTTTATGCAATTGCTGTATTGGAGATGCAAGTGTCTCTGTAAATCAGAAAGCTTGAAATGTGTTGCATTTCTTCCCTGTCCTTTCATTACCCTCAGAAGCTGCCCAGCAGCTAATGCAACTTGCTTGTCTTAGGTGGCACCAGGATGGTTTGAAATTCCATTTAATTCTTCAGTRGTTCTGTCCTTTTTGTTCCTTGAAACTTTGCAAGCGGGGGCTGCCTTTGTGCATGTTCTGGACTCGAAGTCCTTCACCCACTCTAGGCACCTGCCCTGTAAGGCTGTATGTGGACCCTTCTTCTCGAGTGCAGATGAAAATACAAATGTATATTTGTATTCTGCATGTGTGAGCGTACATGCAGAATAATTTGTGAAAGTGAAGCAGCAGTTTTTTTGAATATTTAAATTATCTAGGTCAATTCACTTACTCTTTATGTTGCCTGAGGATGTTCAGAAATCTGTTCTGACAGACTCATTTTAGATGTTTTTCATTTCACGTTGTTTTAGAATTTCACAAGTGAATGTGCTCTGCTTCTGTGTATGTGTGGGGAAAGTATAGACTGCAGATATGATTTCGTGCCCTGCAGAGGGGAATTCCATATAGGCTTTGAATGAACTGTCTTTCATCTCTCTCTCTCTCTCTCTCTCTCTCTCTCTCTCTCTCTCTCTCTCTCTCTCTCTCATATTTTTTTTTCTCCCCCTTTTTCCTTCCTTACCTAGTTAATACAAAAGTACCTCCAACTTTGTTTTCTAAACAATTTCCTCTTCTGCTGACCCTCAATATGATGCCTTTTAAATTGCAACTCCCCAAGGCCATTTGGGAATAAACATGCAAAACTCTCAGACTCTGCTGGTCCTGAGGGTTTGCAGCTCTAGCTTGAGAGAGGGTATTTGAGCTGTTCAAATATGAGTCATTAGGACTTCTCAGACCAACAATCCCCAGAAAACATTGATTTCATAAAAAAAAAAAAAAAAAGCCTAATTCTGATTACTTAGAAGTTCATTATTGCTACTTTTAATGCCCTTTGCACAACCTTTCAGAATCGTTTTCTTTAGAAAATTGAACAACRAAATAGTCTTGACAAAATCAAATTGAAGGCTCAAATAACAAAGGATGCAATTGTAATGTTCCTGCTGCTAATGAAACATAATTTAACAAGTCAGTTCCATAATTTGCTTCTAAACCCCAGAGTAAAGCTTTATTCAAGGACTGTCAAATTTAAGATACCCCAAGCCTTGCAGATGAAGCAAAGATCATGTTTATAGCCTATTTATGCTAGGAACCAGATTTTCAATGTGGAGCACTGCCAGCTTATGCCAGATGAGGATCTGGCTCYGCAGGGATAACAAGCCATTTGTGGGGTTTTGCTTCTACTTTTTGACCCTGACATCTGATCCAGCAACCATAATTGTAGCTGAATTGTTAACAAACAGCTTTTTTAATTTTTACATGGTAGAAATGTGCCGAGCCTGTGCAAAGTTCATAACCAAGGAGGCTGGGCAGTCTTCCTCACATTGCTATAGCAGAGGGCTAGACACTTGCATGACATATGTTCCTGTATATTAAAGCAGTCGCACACAGAGCTTTGATTCTTTGGGAAAGAATAAGGAGAATGCAAATGTGGCCAAACCAGGCACAAAAAGCTGTGGTTAAAGTGCTTTATTTGAGTAAAGCTGTGATGACCTTGGCATGGGCAGGTGGTTACATGCCAGCTAAGATCTCTAGCAACTTATTTTCATGTGGGACCACACATTAACCTTAGTGAAGGAAAAGCCAGCCAAGTCACTTACTGGTTCAATTAAATATTCTAGGACCTTAGATGGCAATTAGCATCCTAGCATAAATACTTTGCTTCAGTTGTGATGGATGAAGTGATTTACTCTTCCTTGTGAAACATTTTTCTCTTTGTAGTAGGAAAGATGCCATTAAACAGAAGTCTCATATGGTTGAATCAGCAAATATTAAAAAAAAAAGTTTTCTCCTACTTCCTGCTTTTTCTTCAGCTTTCATTTCCAATATTAATTTGATTCTTTCAGAGACAGCTCTTTTAATTGATTAAGTATGCCCTAAATGTTAGTGATGTGTTGCCAACATTTGAACAAGATGTTCTCTCAAGAAATCATCCATCAGTTTYATGCTTTTTTTTACATCGAGGTGGAGAGAAATGGAGGGGGGAAAAAAGAAACCTGTCAATTCTGCACACTTTACCTCATTCCATGAAAGATCAATCACTTCTCCTAGTACCACATCTAGTTTAGTACTTACATTGATTTTTGTGTACCTAGCTGTGTGTGGTAGCTATTCCTCACAGAAGCAGTGCTGGAAAATGTGTATCCTGCTTCTTCTGCAGGATGGTGGTTTGAGATCTTTATAGTCACTACTGAAAGTTTAGGTCCTTCAGAGGACCTGCTTTTGTGCTTGGAGTGGATTTAGTTTTGGATAATGTAAGTGTTCAGCTTTTTTATGCCAGCAAAGGAAATGTGAAACTCTTTGGAGGCTGGGAAGGATCCAGATGTGTTCCTGTGAACCCTCGACATCTATCCTCCTCAGACAGACACTGAAGGAAGCAGAGGGAATGGAGAGCTCCTTGAGTGGTATAATTTGGCCTAATTTTTACTTCCTTCTTTATATTTTGCTGAAAAGGGATAGTGAAACTATTGCATAAGGTTCTAATGAAGACTGCAGAGGAAGAAGAGGAGCAGAGCTGAGGAGCAGGGTCTGCACTGCTTTACCTGGGCTGACTTTGGCGGTGGGGATGTTTTCCAGCTTTTCATGAGCAGCAAATGAGTCAAAGGCTCGGTCGTAGACGTGGACGTGAGCTGTTCCAGGACATGCCAGAGCTGAGTTTTGGAGGGGTGGACCTGCCAACTGATTTTATGCTCTTAGGATTTTTTCCCATTAAGTCTAAGTGATTTCTGTTCACTGTTGCTACTGTGCCATGCAAAGGACTGAATTTTGGGGAAAACTAGTAAGAGGGAACTGCAACAAACTAGACTGGTGAGCTAACAGTAATATTATGAATTTTAATGAAGAAAAATACAAATATTGCACCTGGGATGGAATAACCACAAGCAACAGCTCCAGCTTGGGAAGTCAACCAGCTGAGCAACAGCCCTGGGAAAGGGTCTGGAGGTCCTTTTGGTGAACTGGAAGGACGGGATGGATCAAGAAAGGGGGGAAATATGGTTTATTTATAGGGAAGCAAAAACTAAAGGGGATATTTTTGCTATCTCCAATTGTTTAGGCAATATTCATATGTAAGATGGGTCAGACTCATCTCAGAGTGCATAGCCAAAGGATTGGAGGCAATGAGTACAAGGTACAGCAAAGGGAATTTCCACTACATATAAGGAAATAAATTTTCTAGTAAGATGGGTCATGTATGGAGCAGTTGACCAGCAAGTCTGCAGGATTTTCCTGCTTGAAGATATTCCAAAGGTCACTGGAAAAAGCTATCAGCGGCTCTTCTTCAAGCAGGAGATTGGAGTAAATAACTTCCAGAGAGCTCCTTCCAGCCTGAATTATATAATGTCTCTAATAAAATCCTGTGCTTTGTAAATTTTTTTTTTTTTTTTTTTTGTCTGGGACAATTATTAGCCTGGTGGTTTGCATGGAAAGTGTCATACCCCATATTTCCTTCTTTCTTCCCTCCCCTCAGTAGTTTTTTCGAACTTGAAACATATGACCTGCCCTTTTCCCCTCATGAGGAAGGGGTACCTTACCTGGGCTCTAGGAGAAGGGACTTTGCCTCCAAGCCAAAACAAACTTAGTCTTGCCCTCAGAAATGAGAACAAAAATATATTTTTATCTATATTAAAATATTCTGGTAGCATTTCTCAAAAAAAATAGGATTTCTATGCTTTCAAGGAAAGCCTGTGAGCCTGGTAGGGTATGTGACCTTCTGGCAAGGCTTAGCACACCCTAAGAGATCTA
>NW_020454760.1:4007463-4020030 GCF_003342845.1 Nothoprocta perdicaria
AAAAAAAAAAAAGTTTAAATTTTCTTTCAGAGACCTAGCAGTTCTTTCTGCTGATTGGGCTTGCATCCTTTTCACCTTGCGATCCTATTGATACTAAATAAATATTTCTCCTGCATTTTTGGCTCCTGCTTTTGATGCTGTTGCTAGTCTTTATTTTYAGTTGCTGTCTTTCCTCCTGCTGCCATATCTGTCTGTAGTGTATTGCACTCCTGCCAAGTTACATTGCTCTAGACACAACATAAACAAAATTACATGTAAAAAAATATGATGATGCTTCGACTTGCTGTATAAAAAGTGTTCTCTGTTTCAAAATAATTTAACCTTAACGGGGCTAATCTTACTCCCAACTGTCTAAAGGCAGGGTTATCTGTTGTTGATGTGTACGGGGTATAGCAGGCTCTAGCTCTTATCACACTCTGTAGCTACAGGAAAAGAATCAATAACATTCCTTGCGTATATCAGTAAAAAGAGCTTTTGCACTTTCTCATTGAGAATGGATGATCACCAGAACTTCTAAGTAAATATAAATAATTGGAGGAGGAAAAGAAGATAGGAAAAAGGAATTTTTCTTAAAAAGATGGTCAGAATAGCAGATGATGTCAAGAATAGAAAAGAAGATTTTACTTAAGTGTCTTCTGAGGTCTATCTTCATCGTTAAGTCTGTTAGTTCTCTAGTTACTATATTATCATGAAACCACAGGGGAAACTTAAAAATGTTCTGAAAAAGTAAAAATACTTGTGCTACAGGGCACATTATGGATGCTAAGAAAAGATAAAACTTTGGTTGGCTAGTGTTGGTACAGAGAACACCTATTTTTAGTTAGCCCCAAAGTGTTTATGCTTTAGTGCTGAAATTCAGTAACATGTTAGCCAAATGTTGCTCTGATAATTTTTTTTTCTACTTATACAAGMGTTATGGAAATAGAACCAAATTAGTAATTTGGATGGATTCTGGTATCCAATCTAGTGTTAGCATAGGTGATGTAGCTATGTATCGTGGTTATTGTGTTAGCCAAGAAACATACTGAAAGCCAATTTTGTTGTTTGTTAAGCTTGGAAGAAACATGTAAGTGTTGCAGAAGCATATACACAGTTTTCATTGAGGAAACATAAGTACTACCGAGCATAATTCATCCTTCTCACCACGTAGACTTGCGTGGTATTGGAAGAGACTGAGAGAAGTTTGATGCTCCCATATGTAGTTAGAGTTATGCCGTTGGGAGGCAAATGTAGTGACACGGCCAGTGGCTAAAGGAGGGGATTTGATTAACTGCCCAATGAGCCACAGGTTAAGACTTAGCTCAGGGACCTTGTGCTTTTGGTGGCAGGAGGTTGCCCAGCTCATGCGCTGTAGAACCCACTAGGAGAAAACAGCCTCTCGAGAGGTGGCCCCAAACTGCTCTGATGAGGAGCAAGKGGTCCCAAGAAGATGGCAGATTGTCCTAGATGATGTGCAGAGCCATATCTCACAGTGCTTTCCAACAAAAAATTCTAATTGTGAGAAACAATGCGTGTTGACACGTTTTCTGTCGGCCTGGATAGCTGTGAACACTGTTTCCTAAGTGTCTGGCAGAAGATCTGTAAGATGTGTGGGCTGGGCCCACCTTTCTCCTGGGCCATGGGGCAGCTTGCACCGGAGGGCAGCCAGCCTGGTATGTGTGGCCCCTGCTGAAGCATGCTGTGGAAAGGAAGCTCTGTGCACCTTATTTCTGTGACAGAGTCAAAAYACAAATAAATAAATAGATAGATAGATAAATAAATAAATAGAGGGAGGGAGGAGAAAAAAAATAAAGCCAGGGATGAGAAATTCTACAAACCATGTTATTTTACAAGTCACTCTTTACAAGAACGTGTTAGTAGAAATTTCAGTTATTCCAATTAAAGATGCCGCAAGACAGACAGGTTTGCGTTATGGCCTGATTGTGCTCTTCCAGCACCCATTTAAATTCCCATTTATGTTTTCTTAATACACTCATCTCCTTTTTGCCTCAGAGCTATTTTAATTGAATTTGCTTGTTCTGCTTGCCATTCAGCTGTGAGCTATGCTACCTAAAAACAGTCCCAATGCAATAACAAACCACGCTGCTTCACTAAATTTCCAGCGTTAAAAGCAGCTGACCTTCATGTGGCACAGGGAGGCGGGGGGAGAAGAAAAGGTCCGGTTCTGAAAACCATCTGTACAGATGCAGAGAGGCTGCTTATGTGCATATTTTATAAGCTATTTTAATTCCTAGGTTTATAAACATGTTTGTTAAGAAATAATCTTGCTAAATCTGGTATTATTATCATCTGCTACCAGAAAGCTATATATTTGTTAGGAAATCTTTATGGAGAAGTAAGAACTACTTCTGTTTGTCACTGTCTTTTCCTCGAACCAATGCCAGGATTTTCTCCCTTTAATCACTCATCTCTTTCCTGGAGCACCAAAACCAAGAAGGAAACTTAAGCTGAGGTAAAATTAGAGCAAATACTTAAAAATAAACTCTTGCTGCTACTTTCCTATACATGTTTGTTCTTCATGCCAAAACTCATGACAGGAAATTATTTAGTCAGAATTGAGACAAAAGGTATTACAAAAGTTTCATTTTTACTTGGGCAGATTTTTAGGGCAGTATTAAATATATTTAGTGTTATAAACAGCAAGTTTGTTTCAACCATATTTAAAAGTGATATCCCTCAAATCGGACTTTAAATATGGTCATTTAAAGAAACGTTTGGGCCAGATCAGGTCATGCAAATTTTCTGTCGCTTCTTTGAGGTTAACACGTTAAACAAGTAGGTGAGTTCCCAGCATAGTGATGATTATTAGGACCAAAGTTTTGATTCTAATATATACCTGCATATTTAGGATTACTTTACAGGGATTATTTTTTTCATTTAATATCACATGACTCAGCATGATTCATGCCACCTCCTCTTTCCTTTTTTTTTTCCTTTTTTTTTTAAATATATATTCTGCTAGCAGACTGTTAAAACACATTGCTTCCATTCTCCAGGATATTTTGCTCTTTAGATCAGAGGCATAAGCAAAAACAGGACATATAAAGATCTAGGTGGGAGGAAGAAGGGGGAACTGAAATTCTCAGAAAGATCTGGTAGTTCTTATTTCCCAAAATATGTATATATAGAGAGGGAAACTGATATGGAAACAGTGTAGAAAGTGATGTAGTAACTCTGGAAATCTGTTAAGAAGAATATACCGTAATACCAGCTATATTGCAATGCCTTCAAAATGCTTTCTCTGACAAGAATAGTTTATATGATCTGGATTTCTGGCTCTTCAGATAATTTTTGACCTGGCTATGTTTTGTTGATTTTTCTTCTTTCAGACAATGCAAGACAGTGTGTTATGAACTTGTAATTTAACCAAGCAAAATTATGAAGGAATTTATTTATTTGGAGAGACAGAGAGAGTTACTTCACATTTAGTGAGCCTGAAATGCTTAGCGATGTTCAGATAGGATACCTTAAATTCTTGCCCTAACATATTGTAATATAACTTCTCCAGATAACCAGCTGCCAGTCTGACTTAGATCAGCCATTAGCTCCTATATCTTTGTGTACCACTCTTAAATGAAACGTTTGTCTTGAATACAAAAAAAAAAAAAGATAAAAAGATGAACTTAAAGCCAGTGAACCTTAGATTTCATAACAACATTGTGTGATGCATTTGTTAGACTTCATGGTACAATCTGAGTGCATTTGGAACCTAGAAGTTAATGCCTTTCACAATCCCAAACACTTATTGAAAAACGAAAATTTGCTGTGCTTTACAAGTTAATCCTGTGTTTTTATGTTTTGCTTCTGTTGAAGGGTGGGCTTTTTTTAATGTTATCCTAAGAAAGGTTCAATATAAGTTTTTTTTTTATTAATTTTAATCTTACTCTATTCTATACAAATGTGTATATATACACAGAATTTATATACATATAAAACATCAAGAAATGTATTGATTAAATGAAAAAGAAATTAAGATTGTAGAGCTCTGTCAGAGCACTACCCAGTAATGGTCTTGCTGACTGAAGAGTTTTGGCACTCTTTAAACAATCTGGAATAAGTCACCACAGTCGTGGTAGAAACTGGGGGCTCAGTTCTCCCAGAATAAGCCACTCTATCTCCTTCCTTTTCAGCTGCTTGGAACATGAGAACAGGAGTTCAAGTTTCATCATTCATCTGTATAATCACTTTCAGGTTCCTTCAAAGTCTGGCAGAATCTCCTCCCAAAAAGGAAATAAAGCCAGGCTTTGTATGCTTAATGCAAAGCAGAGGCTGGTGGAGGCAAAGACTTGGAGGCTCTGTGCCATCAGAGACTTCTATGGCTTTCTTTTCTTTGTTTCTTTCTTTTTCTTTTTAATTATTATTTTTTAATGTTACACATTCAGCTCCATACTATATAGTGGAAGGAGGCAAAGGAAAGAAAAATAGCAGTGCTGGGACAGCCCAGGTAGTCTAGAAGACTCTGGAGGCAACTCTTGCCTCTCTCAAGGCATTTTTTTGATTTGGAGAGTGAGCCGAGACGTGCTCCGCGTGGCTGTGGCCGGGCTCTTAGCCTGTTTGACTTAATGGGAGCGTATGTTTTCTTGGATGACCAGCAGCATGTGCGTAGCTGCCTATCAGCATGCATATAGCTACCACATATGTTCTTCCTTGCCTGGTGGAAATGCCAAAAAGAGAGAAAAAAAAAAGGCATTTGGAGAGCTGGAGGTGGTAGAATCTTTCTGTTTTAAGAACAAAACCACTGTAATAGCTACTTTTCCCTTTCGTATAGACTCTCTCCAACTCTTTCCAGCTTTGCTCCCTATAATGTGAAAGGAACATAGGAAAGTGACATACTGAAATGCTCTGAAGGCTGCTTTATGGGTTCATTTATCAAGCTTGCCTATGTTTCTGCTTATTTTTTTTCCACTTAGTTCTTAACAGTAGAAATTAGCTGTTGTGTTAAAAGAAGTAAAAAGCTCAAATCTCCAGAAATGTATTAAATGCAAGAGTCAAAATATGTGTGTGTGCGTGGTATTTTGTTTGTTTGTTTTTTAATTTCATGCTGAGTGAATAATAGAATTTTCTTGCAAATGCAAAGAACAACCTTGTGCTTCCTATTGTGCATGTGCTATTGTGTAAATGCAATGTTTTGTATCAATGCCATCATACTTTTCCTTTGAGAAAATGCTTGTGGCTTTCATTATTTCTGCAATTATGTATCTTCTCAGGAGAAATCAAAATCTTAAAGTATTCCCTTTATGACCTTCATAAGAAACTTGTCTGGTGCTTCAACTGTAAAAGAAATTCCCCAAATCATGAGCTCCCTTTTCTTTAGCTGGAAATGCCAATATTTTGACCATGCAGTGCTAATAGCTACAATGCAAYTGATGGTTTTCCACACAGATGTGATCAGTGCTTTCTTTGATGGAATATAGTGTTTTTTCCTACCAAGTCATGCAGACAAGTTGAGAAATTGAAGTCCAAGTAGTGCCTTGTAACTCCTGGCAATACTAACATGATCTTGTCTTGCAGTAGACAGGAATTGCAATCTCGCTTTTTCTGTTAGTTGTTTTGCTTTGTTCTGGGAGAGTTGTCATTAAAAATCTGAAAGCTGTGGGATCTCCAGCTGCCATTAAAAGTGTAATGAAGCACACCTTGGAAATAATTTGAGTGACAGCTGAGCAAAAATGGTTCAGATGTTGGGAGATCACAGCCTAGATCTCTTGTTCAGAAGCTTTTTGTAAATGTATTATTTCTGTATTTCATTTCAAACAGCTGCAATGTGCTCACCTTTAGCTGTCATCAGTGGCATTACCTTGGGCCCTACATATGCTGAATCAGTGTTTACATTTTCGGTGATTTGGATAAAGGATGGGAAAGCCACCTAGTTAGTCTGTTGCCAGCTAAAAACTGGGGTTTTTTCAACCTGAATCTTTACTTGGGCTCAGACCCATGTACTCAAATTGTTTTCCTATTCTGGAAGTAATGACAAAAATTGTGACACTTATTTTACTAATGAGAGCAAGTTTTGAGCACAGAAGTTTCAGGTGATATGTCCTTGCATAAGCTTGCACTTTCCTCTCAGCTGTATTTCTGTGCAASTTTTTTGAAGTAGGCAAGTTGGCCTAATGCTTATGGTATTAAGGCAGTTGCCTGGCAACTTTGCAGTGTGTGTATTACTCTCCCAGATCAGACAGATGTTTGCATACAGGCTGACTGGTAGCAATCCAAGTGACAAGTAAGCAAACGAGGGTACTAAAATTATTGGTTTAGGGGAACTGTGGTAAATTAAACATTTGCACTGTAAGAAGCTGCTCATGATGCTCATTATTTGTGAAGTGTAAGGAAGCTTTTGGAAAAAAAAAAAAAAAAAAGAAAGAGGCAGAGATGCCTGACTTGAATGTTTTTTTGGTACCCAGGACACAAACATATATCATGGTTGAACCCTGTGTGGCTGACGCAGCATCCTGCCAGCCAAGGTGAAGCTGAATGTGAGGCTTAATTGTAAACATAATTATAGTCTGTATTTACAAGGTAAAGCATCTTCAGAGAGTCTAAGAAGCTATAAATATAGCAAGGAGGAGGCACTCAGAGCTCCTGTTGTGCTTGGTAGCTGTCTCAGCTGGAGCCAGCCTGGCTCCTGGGAGGCTGGTGGGTGCCTAGGGATGGGGATGTAATTTTGAGCCATTGCAAATGTTCACACTGGCTTAARGCAGGGACAGGATGGACATGGGAAGGAGCAGCCAGGGAGGGGGTGAAGTTGGGAGCTTCCCTCTTGCCAGCAATGCAGAGAATGGAGGCTGCTTGGGAGACTCTTGATGGGCTTTCAGCGGGTTTGGTGTCCCCAGCCAGGGACACATGTCCTTGGGTTGTGGAGAGAAGTCCCTTCTGCTGTTTGTGCTGCGTGAGGTAGCAGCTGAAAACAAGCGTGCTGTTTTACAACTAGAGAGAGAGAAATTGAACAATATTTTTATTTTTATTTTTATTTTTATTTTTATTTTTATTTTTATTTTTATTTTTATTTTTATTTTTATTTTTATTTTTATTTTTATTTTTATTTTCTTACTAAATATGTGTTTTGTGGTTTAGAAGCACCTGCACTTTTTCTTTCTGTCAGTGAAGTATAGTCGCTGTCAAATATTGAAACTGTTTTCTTCTTTTGTTCTTGTTGTTTGTTTTTCAGACATGCGTGCTCCGAAGTGGTTTAATTGTAGGGGCATACAGGGAACTAATCTAATTTTTTAACCCTCAAGGGAGGAAAAAACCCTGCATCTTAGCATACCTAAGCTGTACACTGTACCTAAGCCTACCCTAGTTATACAGACATAGGATAAATGTGTATGTTCTTGAGCTGAATTTCTTCCCTTTTATTAAGGCCTTTTTAACATTATGGAAGCATAAGCATAGTTATTCATTGTACTTAATAAGAGCCTACTAGCACTACCCATAATTACTATTAACCTTYATAACATGGGAAGTTAACTGGAATAGGTGCTATGCCAACACTCATTGAAGTGCATTCCCTATCTGGTAAATCTTGCAGCTTAAGAAGGCAAGTGATATAAAAGCAGAGAGGGGCTGTGTCTATTAACCCAGTTGCTGAGAGTCATTTTATTATAGATGTCATGATGAAGAGGTATCTTAAAAAGGGGTTGTAGAGAGCAGYTACATTTCAGGATAGCATTTCTCTTTCTGATAGTACTTAATGTACACTATACTTATGTATACTTGAGGTGTGCTAATGTATGTTAACTCCCATTTGAATCAGTAAAATTTTAGTTTGTTCTCAGGGTAAACTGCTTAAATCCTCCTCTGAGCTGGATGCTTCCTGAGAAGCATTCCTCTACCCAGAGTACACAAAATCAGAGTATGTCTAAATTGTATTGATGATTATGCATAAACAAAATGAAAATGTTAATGATGTTATTTTTTGTTAATACTTTGTCTGAAAGCTGATTCATATATGTTTGGGACACAGCCTTAGGTAAATACTGAAACACCTTAAGATTTTGGTTACCTTTGGTTTGTGAGAGGGGCTGAAGAGACGCAGCTGCAAATAATCACTTAGTAATCCMCTTAATATTCTCAGAAAGAAGCTGTGGGTAGAAGAGTGGCAAAGGTCAATGCTGAATTTCAAATTTCAGTAAATCTATATTTCAAGTTTTCAGTTGCAGTTTCAGTTTGGCAGGGGTCAAGTTTACTTGTTGTTCTCCCAGGGGTTGGTTTGGCTCTGACTGGACTGTCTTGGAAATGTCTGAACAAGACATTTCAAACAACAGGCAAAGTAAATCTCTGCACTCTCAAAATAAGTCCCTGTGTTGAAAATAAATGTGAACTACTACGTTGCTGTAGTTGCATTAAGAGTCATACCTAACCTTTATTTATATTAAGCTAGTGCTGGTATTGGCCAATAAGAGGTCTGTGGACATGACGTTTTCAGTGAGGAAAGAGAGAAAAAGGTTTGGTCTGATTTCTCTAAATCTTACCTTTATATGCTGTCTCTCAGTGATTACTCTTAATTAAGAGAATTTTGTTTCATTGCCATGCAGAAAGCTAAGCTGCATGAGTCATGGACAGATCAGTTTGCTTTAATAAATTGAAGTGGATACGGTAATAATAATAAAAAAAAAAAAAAAAAAAAAAAAACCCTCTGTGTGACTCCAAAATCATCTAACCGTCTAGACATACAGTGCCAAGCTCATGTCTGCTGAGAAATATCTTCCTAACACTGCTCTAATAATACTACTTTTACAGCTCTTCCATTTTTCAAAGTGCTGTACCCAACTAATTCATTGTTGGCTGAGCTTTAGAAGGTCTTTTGCCGAGTTTGATAGCATTTTTTTGTGTCTTGCTTCTCTGTAATGTGCTATTTTGAATGCCATATCCAATCAATCAGGGGAATCACAAGAATGTTTTAGGCAGCAGTTCCCAGGGCAGGTCAATAATCCTTGTCCCTTCTCTACCAGGGTTGCCTATTCATCCTGTCCTGGCAGAGATTGTGCATCTTCCTTTCCCTTCTCCCACAAAAACAAGCTCTTGTCCCAGCCAAAGGCTGCATGTGGACCTGTTCTCCTTGCAACTGCTTTCCTCTGACTGATGGCCCCATTGGTGTGTGCCCCTTTTCTTTCCCCGCTTGTAACTTGTCTGCATCATGTCAGAGATCTGCAAGGAACTCTTTCCTCCCTCCCCTTGTAGGACTTTCCCAAGAAAGCTGTATTTGCCTTTGCTGATGGGAGAAACTGGGAAAAATCATAGAATCATTGAGTTTGGAAACTACCTCTGAAGAGCATTTAGACCAATCCTCCTGTTGAAGCAGGGTCACTTAGAGCACATTGCACAGAACTGTGTCCACTTGGGTTTTGAAGATTTCCAGTGAAGGAGACTCCACGGCCTCTCTGGGCATCCTGCTSCAGGGCTCTGTCACCCTCACAGTCAAGAAGTTTTTCCTCATATCCAGATGAACCTTCCTGTGTTTTAGTTTGTGCCTGCTGCACCTTATCCTATTTTGTACTGGGCACCACTGAAAATAGTCTGGCCTCATCCTCTTGACACCTTTACTTAAGAGGATGCTCTTGGTCTGCTCTTTTCCAGGCTAAATGGGCCCAGGCCTCTCAGCCTCTCCTCATGAGAAGTGCTCCACTGTACTAATAATCTTCATAGTCCTTTGCTGGGCTTTGCCCTCCCTCAATGTCTTCCTAATGCAGCTCAGGACACCAGGGGCCTTGGCCCCAGGAGTACATAACTGGCTCATGGTTAACTTTTGTCCACCAGGATTCCCTGGTCCTTCTCAGCAGAGTTGATATCTGGGAGGTCAGCTCCCAGCCTGTCCTGGTGCATGGGGTTATTCCTCCCTAGGTGAAGGACTTGGCACTTCCCTTTGAACTTCATAAGGTTTCTCCCTGACCACCTCTCCAGCCTGTCCAAGTCCCTCTGAGTGGYAGCACAGCCCTCTRGGGTTTCAGCCACTCCACTCAGTTTTAGATCATTAGAAAACTTGCTGAGGGTGCACTCTGTGCCTTCATCTAGGTCACTGATGAGTAAATTGTACAAGACTGCACCCAGCATTGACCCCTGGGGTACCCTGCTGCCTACAGGCCTCCACGTAGACTTTTTGGCATCACAGAGATGACAGAGATGCATTGATCTAGAGCTTGGAGGAAGTGCTGCTTGGGAGCCCCCTTGCTTTTAYGCTCTTAACCAATGGGATTCTTCCAAGCAGATTCCTGAAGTGGCCAATATTTGCCCTCCTGAAGCCCAAGCTGGTGCTCCTACTCATTGCCCTGCTTTTTCCATGCAGGATCCTGAACTCCGTCTCGTGGTCATTGCAGCCCTCMACTTTCACATCTCTCGCCTCTCCTTGTCAGCACCAAGTCCAGCAGCACACCTCTCCTCACTAGAACTGTTAACTCACTTGCTCCTGATATTTAAACCTCTGGAACTGCAAGAAAATAGCAAAAATAAAACTACTGGCATATAGCAAGGCTGAAGAGCAGAGTMGTTTCTTAGTACTGCCCAGGCTTATGGTGGTCTGAGTTTCCTTTCAGGTAAATAAACACTGGTATAACTCCAGTGAAGGTTAGGGAAATTATTCATATTCCCCACCCTTATAGGAACAGTATGGAGTAGGGCCTGGTAAAAAATTACTGGAAGATCAGATTTTTAATAATAATATTTTTAAAATGCTGATTAGGCAGGTGAACTAACCCCTTCAGAACTAAAAGGGAGTGTTCAAAACTGAACAACTTTCCTGCCAGTGATACTGTGTTTCAGTGCTTTGAAACGCCGGCCCCATCTGTAACTCAAAGGTACCAGCTACCTCATATCTGTTGCAAAGATTTCTTGCTCATAGGAACAGCCTTTTAATAWCACTTGATGTTTTGAGGTTAAATTAATGTGCCTTAAAGCCTTCTGGATGCTCAGATGAAAGATGCTGTTATGTATGCAGTATATCCATTCACCAAGGGGATCGCAGTGCGTATTTTAACTGTGGGGCAAACCCCGCTGTGGTACTGCCCAAGGACAACATATGTTGCTGTGATGCACTTATGCTCCGGGGTGTATCTCTGCTAGTCTCCCAGCTTGCTTTTGAGAATCGATTCGATTCAAACCTACTCAGTCCTTCTYAAAATAAAAAATAATAATAAAAAAACCTTGTTAGCTCTAATGTGTGTCTTAGCTGTCAAGTACATTCCCTTGTGATCCATGATGACTTCCAGAGCTCCTAGTGGAGAACAGCATACAAGTRGGCTTATTTGAACTGCGTGACTAGGTATGCTGTCTCTTAGGTGGCACATTTTCCTTGTGAAGTCTCTCTATTATGCATGTGACTGTGCGCCAGATCTGCTAAATGGCAGCTCTRCGCATCAGGTGAAAAGCAGAGGGGAGACTTGTTGTATTCCTGCATTAAGGATAGAGCCGCTCGGTTTTGCAGTTCTGTGTACGCCCTTGCTCTGGTGTCGGGACCGCTTTCCCTTCCTACATCTCCCAGGGATGCTGCTAATTAAAGGGAGTATTTTTTTCCCTGGTGTGATTCATACCAAAGGCCTGAGTAAAATTTGGATCTTATTATTTTGGGGAGTTCTCAAAATAAGCTGTCTAAAGAAGGAATAAGCCAAATTCACTCACTGAAATCCAAATCCACCACACTGTATTGCAGTAGCACCGAAGTCCATCAGTGCCAGGTTCCCCTTTTTTTGATGCTGCCTAAGGAGCCACGTTGAGGTTTATTCTGTTTGAGGCGGCCTAGCAATGCCCCAAAGTTGTTTTCAGTTTTATGTTGTGTTATCATTCTTGGATCTGTAGCCCACAGGAGGCAGGACTCATATTTGTTTTGGTGATTGTGTTAAGTGAAAGGGCTTCCAGATTTTTTAGAGCATGAGCTCTGTGGTTGGAAATTAGAATCTAAAAGGCTGGTATCCCCCACCACAAAAATCCCTGAGGAAAATCAAAGCCAGAGCGTGTCCAGCCGCTGGATTTAAGTTCTCCGGCAGTCCCCCTGCAGCTGGTTTTGTTGTGGCTGCAGCAGCCCCGCTCACGGAGCGAGGGGGGCTCGTTACCCAAGCCCAGAGCGGGTGCCATCCCTTGGGGCGCAGGTGCAGATCCCGGCGGCRGGAAGGAAACATCCCTGCTCAGCCAGCGGCCTCTCTCCAGAAACCTGCCTGCTTTGGGCGCCTTCCTCGGTGCGGAGCTTCCTTATATTTTTTTCTTTTTTTTCTTTCCTTTTTTTTTCTTTTCGTTCTCCTCCCCCCTCAAGACTTTTTTTCCCCCCCTTCTATTTCCCCTCCCTCCTCTCCCTCTCCCGCTTTCCCTGCCTCCCTCCGCAGCCTGATTTGCTGGCTCTGGGCAGAGCCGCGCTGCGCTGCTGCTGCTGACGCGTGGCCGCCGCCGCCGGGAGCTGCCCGCGCTCCCCCCGCGCCGCTCCGCGCTCCGCTCCGCGCTGCCCTCGCTCCGCTCCGCTCCGCGCTGCGCTCCGCGCCCCCAGGTACCTTCCCGCCGCTGCGGCCTTGCGGGCGCCGTGTCATCCCTGCGGGCAGCCCCGGGGCTGGGGGGCCGCTAGCAGCTTGCCGTACATACACTTATATATAAAAA
>NW_020454760.1:4020783-4048993 GCF_003342845.1 Nothoprocta perdicaria
AAAAAAAAAAAAAAAGGTGTGGCTATCAGCTTTTGCTAATCACTTTCTAGTAAATGCTCTCCTGCAGCTTGGTTTTATTTGGGGTGGGGAAGAGTGGTCTGTGGTTGATTTATTATTATTGTTATTATTATTATTAATTTAAAGTCTAGAAACTTTATCATATATATGATAAACTCAAAAAGTCACTTTTTGACAATCTACAGGAGCAGTAAGGTATCCCAAATCTCTGGCGTTTCTCCTGTAAGTCTTTTCAAGCAGGAGAGAAGAGCATTCTGATAGAGCAGTTTTTTGCCTGTACTGGGGGTTTCCAGGGCATGCTTGTGTTCCAGGCAGAGTGCACATGCATCCCGGACTCTGTGTGCCCGTCACTTGTGAGCAGAAGGAAGAGTGAATGCSTCTCTTTTAAGTCTTTTCTGTCAAAATGATTGCAAGTCATAGGTCGTCTTGTCAAAGATAATCTCTGGGTTAGGGGTGTCTCACGTGTGTCTGTCTTTCTGTAGTGTAATAAATTGYTCTTTTCCTTTTACATTTAATTATTGCCCACCTGCTCTTTTATCATGCTGGGAGAGATATTTTAGAAAAGCGAGTAAGTTGTAAGTTTTATCTGCAGAGAACACAAGCAATATGTGTTAGCTCCTGTCTAGTAAATCTTGATTAAACATGATCAAGGATAGGCTTTTCCTCTAAAAATGTGCATGACAGTTTTTCAATRGAGCATTAAAAGGTCAACATCATCTTGGTATTAGAATTTTCTAGTTAAATTCCCTGCTTTTGCTGCATCTGYGTGCGTGCATTTGTAATAAGATACACACATACGCATGCTGTCATGCTGGTGTCCTTGGACGGGAAACTTTCAGCTCTAATGTGCGGATGAAACCTGCATATCAATAACGGGGAAAAGAGAGATCAAGAACACCGCATTAGAGTAAAGAGCAACTATAAGTTTATTCCTTATGGTGCTGCTGGCAGAGGAAGGCGCCTTGTGCTTTTAAGGTGTTACAGACCTGCTCACTGCAGCGATGAATAATCAGAACACACTGGGAAGCATTAAAGATAAATTATTTTTATTTAATCGGACAGAGGCAACGCGTGCCAAGGCTCCCCGAGCTCGTTCCTGCAGCCTCATTAATGATGCAGTTGATGGCCTTTCCTCCTAAGAGGGGAGYGCGGCGGCTGCGGCACAGGAGCACCCGATGGGAGCCGATGGAGCTGCCTGGCTGGTGGGCAGGCTTTGCCTTGGCGAGGAGGAGGAGGAGGAGGCACCTCGCACAGGGTGGGGCACCCGCATCCCAGTTCCTCCGGCTCCTCCGTCTTGCAGCCGCCCAGCAAAGCAGCACCCATCCCTGCTTCCAGAGGGAGCTGCCGCACAACCGCAGAGGTCTCCTGGGCAAGTGAAGGTGAATCTGCAACTTGCGCACTGAGTGGCTTAAACAGGGAGGGGTCTTTCTTATCTAGGCTGGAAACCTGCTAAGTGTTTGCATGGGGTTGTCTTGGTCCAGGGTGGAAATCTTCTGGATACTCGCTCTTTGAAAAAGAATTACTCTTTACGAGTCTTTATTTGAAGGCTGAGATTTTTAAGGATAGCACGAGCAGTGATGGTAGGTTTGAAGTACGGTCACACCTATGTTTGTTAGGTATGTTGTTCGGTGCACTGGGTATGAATTCCTTGGGGACTATTCATGGCTATTTTTTAAAAAATAAAAAACATCATTTCTTTGTATTTCAAGCATGATCTTGAGTTAACAGAAATGTGTTTTCTTTCACATTCTTGAAATGTGTTATTCACAGTGGGTGACATTCAAACTCGTTTCATGGAAATCTCATGAAGTGGTAAATGGCTGCTTGTTGGCTCAGATAAAACATCAAACCATTTATGAGTGGTTGCAGAAGAATGCCTCTTTCTYATGAGATGAAGCATCAGCTTTATCTCTTGAGCTACAGCATTCTCAAAATGAAAGTATTTATAACTGCCTTTTTCACTTTGAAATGCATAGTTGGGGGAAGATCCATGTACATGAGCATTGAGTGCATGTTGGATTTTGAGGCAGAGGGCAAATCCATGCAGGGCGGATGTCTGATGGGTTTGTAGGGCTGTGCTTTATCACTGTGTAAAATAAGGTCTTATGATACAGTGTTTTACTAGCTCTATGTCATGTTTTAAGGTGGATGTGAATGTTACAATTGCAGAGGTTGAATTTTTGAAGTACTTTTTCTCGGAGATTGTTTCTCTCTGACTTTATCAAGTGAAAATAAATGACTGTATATAACTGAAAAATAGGATTGCTGTCAACTAAACTGAAAATTAAGCAGAAGATGTGTTTATTCCAAATCATCATGATGGATAGTTTTCACCTGGCAAAGGAGTCATCAAATATGATTATGATCTGGAGTTATATTTATTTCTACTACAATTAGCCTTAATACTTGGGTTTTCTAGTGAGAGTGCTTATAGATACGTAAAAGGAAGAGATTGTTTTCCTGATGTGCTCTGTCAGAAAATGAACTGCATGAACAACAGSGCCCAGTAAGAGACCTTCTGCAGGCCCTTTGCTCCTGCTCTGGCTGCAGCCAGTGGCTGTCCCCCCAGTGCAGAGGAATCTTGGGAGGATGGCCGAGGACTAAATATCTCTAGGAAAGCAAAAATGGGTCAGTATTTGGGACGGCTGAGTTAGCGTGAAGATCCTGTGCTGCGGAGACAGCAAACTGTGTCTTCCACACCCTTCCTGAATAATTGATGTCATGCAGTTTGACTAATTGTCAGGTTTTGCTTTTGAAGGTAAATGAAATGGAAGTGCTTGCTTTTTACCTGCTTTGTGACCGAATCAGCAGAGCTGGTTGTTTTTAAATAAAGTAGATAAAAGCTAAAAAGAAAATACACTGTTGTTATAAATTGCTTATGACCCTATTTGCATCCTGTGGGACACAGTATACAAAAGGACAATGCATTAATAAAGATAAAGCCTTACAGAGAAGGAGAAAAAACATTTTGCAAAGACTGTCTTTCCATCTTTACCTTTTTCTTGGAAGTGTTTTGTGTTCCACAGACAGAGGATCCCTTTCAATAGCTTTACTACCTATAAAAACTGATATGTTTGCAAGTGGTGAAACAAAAGAACCACTGAAACTTGTGCAAGGATCACCCACCAGATGTTTGATCCCATTGAGAACAGGTTTTAGTTTAGTGGGTTAAAGAAGAATGTGGCCATAGGGGACCTGGGGGTGGGGATAAAGGGCTAGAACAAATTGAAAGCATATGTGAGTGTAAAGAAAACTTYAGGGAAAGTGTAAAGAGGAGAGGAAAAGAAAAAAGCCTGAGAGATGCTGTTTTCTATATTTATATTTTATATTCAGTACACATGTTAGTATAAAATGTGTGAAAAATGAGATAGAACTGGTAAGTCATAGTGCTGTCTTAATTGGTTTGGAAATGGGATTTGGAAAGCTCCTGTGTGTCATGGAGAGTAGATGATGACTCTGTTTTCAGGCTGAGATAAAAACTGGTGGGCCAGGGCATGGCGAGTAGCGAGGGGGTGATACTTTGGAAGTCAGAATCAGTTTTTGGGGCCCCACTCATACRGCCCTACATCCCCGGAGGCAGAAGGCGACGCAGAGCATTGCTGTGTTGCATCATGTTGGTGGTGGCCATGGAGCAGGAGGAGTCCCTGATGGAAGACGTGTTGTTTACTCCGTGCGGATCTGAGGGCAATTATGTCCAACACCTCCGCGTTTCCTAGGATGTGCTGGTTGCAAATAAAATCTTGTTTAATAAGCCAGCAAATGCAAACAAGCTGTGAAGAAAAGAGGGGAGAGAGGAGAAAAAAAAAATACTCTTCCAGACCTAGGCAACATATGTTTATGTTAACGGAGAGACCTGTTCTTGCACCCTCTCTTGCGTAGTGTCTTTATCTGCACATTTTCCCACTGTAATGAGTCAACCCACCTGCGAAGCCCAGCTCCATTCAGTTTAGATAAAAGCCCCCAAATCTGCCCTGACAAATTTGTAGCTAAGGTCAAGAGTCTGTAATCTTTCAAAAGAGATGGGTTAGGTATATAAAAATATATATAAAAAAGGAGGGGGGGCGGGGGGGAAAAAAAAAGCTTTAATAATTCATTAGGTTATAGGGGGAATTTGGCCCCGATGGAGACCAGGCTGCTCTGAGGGGCAGAGTGGACAAAGGTCTATCTGAGGTACACATGTCGTGTTGGTCCAAGCTGGGCAGAAAAGGCAAGCTTTGCTCCCCGTTTTGGGGCTGTGGCAGCAGGCAGAGGTGGCTCAGGGTTAGCAGTTTTCTCTAGCAGGCTCAGCTGATGATTTTATTACTGCCAGATATTGCTGGTTTAGGCATTGGTCTCACGAGGCACGGCTGGTGTAAAGTCATGAGGAAAAACAGGCCCAACTAGGAGATTTAAAGGTAAAACAAGATTGTTGATTTTGTGCTGGAACCTGTATTTCCATTTCTCTTTCCCTTTGGATCATTCCAGAATAGTGAAAGTTTGGGTTAATTATATGTGCTGGAAGGCAAACACTGTAATGTAGTTTCCATGTAGAGGAGCATTATTCTGGTACAGCTGGAGCTGGCAGCTTTTCATCACCTCACCACCTCCTTTTCCTCCTAAAAATAGCAGTGCACTACAGCAGGATCGCTGGAGAGGCACAGGAGCGTTTCCTGAGCAACAATTTGCCTTGGATGGTACTCAAAGAAGCACCATGAGCRCGTTTTGGAGGAGGCCACTGAGGATGTGAAGCGGGATGTGATGGACATAGATGGAGAAGACCTGGGCTGGGGGCCGGGAGCGAGGTGGGGAGATGGATTGGCCTGGGCAGCAACCTGCCCAGGGGATCAGGAGAAACCTCAGTGCCTGAATCATTCAGGAGCCGACCAGACAGGGCACTCGGCAGTGCGGCGCGGGGAGCAAATGCCCGGCGCCCGCGAGGGTGACCTAATTTCCATCTCCTGGTTTCTATGATTTATTAAAGAGGTTTGCAGGCTTTCTGTTAGCAGGCCGAGAGACGGGATTCGAAGCCCGGCAATTAGAAAGGGCCTTTAATATTGTGCCAGCCCGCTGTCAGGTTTTGATCACTTACTTGTGGCGGCGGCGTGCGAAATGTGGCTAACGCGCCGCTGCGGCAAGCGGAGATAACAGAGGAGGCCTCTGGTGGGTTGCGGAGCTGCTGGTGATGCTGTTTTACGTCCAGCTCCAGTCACGCTCTGCAGGGCCACTAATCTTATCTATATAATATTTGTATATATAATAATAATAATAGAAATGTTAAATAAATGTGTCTGTATTTCAAAATTGGAAAGCCCCTTTTTCTCTTGGAATTGTTGGCATTGAGGGTATTCTGATCTCTAGCCACTGACCGTAGTTCTTGCAAAAGCAAACCATGCCAAAYGGAGTTTCCCAACATTTAACCTCAAGGAGGGACAACTTAGCCTTATTCGCCAGTGGTGTGACACAGTTTTCTCCTTGTTTTGCGTTGTGYGCACCCACAGCTCTTTTTCCTGGACTCGTATTTTATAGAGCACATGAATGTTGTATTTTGTATTTTGCAGCTTCTCTGCTCACACAGCAATGCGGAGTAGTAAAGCCATTCCTTTAGCCAGCCTGAGGGGACAGTGATTGAATTAAAGATGATGGATGAACTGGAAAAAGAAAAAAGTTCCTTCTTTTTAAATTCTTACCATCTTTCCATTGTTTCACAAATCTTTCCGTGGCATCTAGCAAATGCATTTCGAGGCTGCCACTCCTGTCCAGACAGCTGCAGACTTCCCCATTGTCCTGTCCAAAGGTCTGGGAGCACCACCCGTAGCAGGACTCCTGGTGTTGAGGTGGACTGGGCTGGGTTTGCACTTACTCCTCATCAAGCTCCTGCTTGGGTTATACCCATCCCCTGTGAAGATGTGATTGTGGCATTTGCCACAGCCCTTTATTGTTCTGTGTCACCTCAACTCATGGTAGTCACAGTCAGATCGTCACGCTTTATTTTTCTGTTTGTCCCATCGTTTATTTCCCAGCCTCAAAACCAGCACTTCCTTATTCTTGCTGGTGTTTCTGCTGTCAAAAACCAAGATAGCTGGTATGAAAGAAGATGCCCTCCTCTGACCTTCTGATCCTGTGATGTTGCTTTGCAGGATACAATCAACGCAATTTTGCTTCAGTCTTCTAACCCATTAGCAGAAGTCAATACCAATATTTATTTTCTCCATAGAAGTGTAAGAAATCCTGCTATGAATTTTTTTTTAAAGTAAAAAATACTCTTAGGCAATAGACGTTAAAGGAGCACCCTAGTATGTACATGTCAAAGATACACATTTCAGTAAGAAGATATACGTCACTCCCTAGCTGCCAAGAGGTTATACAGGGATAAAATATATCTATTTAGTTTCTTAAAAACACTTTCCTGCTTTCTTCTAAGGAACTCCAGGGCTGACATTGTTTGCAACCCACAGACTCGAAAGTCTGTTTCCATGATAGTGTCCTCCGTGCCTGCAAGAAGAGAAATCACTGCAGGATGGAACTTGGCAAACAAACCAAGGTCTCGGCCAAGGCAATGCATTGTCTGTTAATTTTCCAAACAAAACCAATTCTGCTGAATGCGAATTTCTTTGTATCTGTTTTCCACTGGCTGTATTTTGATTTTGTAACATGGATTTGATAAGCAATTATTAATGTTTGTGTGGCATTGTTTAAAAATATTAGCAGTTACATATTTCTTAATTAAATTTTGGCTGCTAAACTCAAAAGGAACTATCCAGATATTCAAAAGGGAGAATACCAACATTAACAACAGTTTAAAATTGGAATGATAAACAGAYTTTTTTTTTAATTTAAAAATATACCAGTTTGAGTTGTTGACTGGGTAGAAGGTACCCTTTGACAAGTCTTACATTTAAATGCAGCATCTTGAGATTCTTAAGCAAGAAATACTCTTTTTCTAGTGGTGTTTGGCCTTTGTTTAAGACCTTGAGTAATCTACTGTGCTCTAAAGTAATGCTCTGAAATTCTCTTAGTTGGAAAACCCATTCTGAGTTACTATGTGGAAGCTTTCAGAATGTTATCCCTTTCCAAGATTTTGAATTTAGACTCGTAAGAATGAAAATATCTATCAGTACTGTCAGAGAGTTACAAAATTAGTACCTAAGAATAATCCTTAACATTGCCTAACATACCATTTCTGCAAAATATTTAATGTCTGCAGAAAATTGGATGGTGAGGCATGACAAGTGTTTTCTGTTACTCTTAAAGAATTCACTTGGGTCATTGCTGTTTGTGAGTAATGGAATTAACTTGCAACCCGTTACATCATTCCCTGTCATAAGGAAAAGGCGACARTTTGAAAAGTTAGCAGGAGCCTGGAATATTTGTAGTCTCCCATGGGAAGATGAAAGAGCTTTCAGTAATAGGCGAGGCTTTCATTCACACAGGATTTATCTGAACTCCCCTAGTTAGTCCTATCCAATCTGCTATTGCAGGATGTACCATTCTTCCAAGGCACAGGTGAAGCACTAAGCTCTGTTTCTCCAGTGCTGTCCTGCTTCGTGTAGGAAGGTTCCCTTGGTATGTTATTGCCAAACAGCCCAGTCATTAGGTGCAGCAAGGTGCTTGTCATGGGGGTGGTCCCCCTGCCCTGATCTATGGTTAGTAAGCCCAAAGTAGACTCCCATGAGGGTGGAATACACCTTTAAGCCAGGAGCATTGCAAATCTTTCATCCCTAACTCTAGGAAATCTTATGCTAGCACCTTGGTTTGATAACTGGCAGCCTACTCTGCTTGATCCTTTGTAGAAGAAGTCCCAAGGATTAACAGTTCCATTTGTCATGTGCCTATTTAAATTGTATCAGTCACACCTCTTTGTAGAGTTATCCTGTGATTAAAACTGACAAACAGTCTTCAATGAAACGCTCTGTTTTCACGTGCTCTTAACCTTTCAAGGAATTTGTATTAGAAGCTTAAACATGTCATACCGTGTTCAAAATTCGTCTTCAAAAGGATCTGTTTTAAGTTAAGGAGAAAGGATCTGAGTTAAGTTAAGGAGCGCTGAAAGTGCATTAATTTCCACCTAAAGTTTTGACCTTTCTTGCTGTACTGCTTAGGAATATGCGATAGCTGTCAGACTTTTGACTTTTTGCACCTGTCTGATTTGTTTTCCTCACTGAGGAGTAGTGCTTTAGACTTCAGTACTTTAGACAAAACCAGCATGATTAATCTTCTGTTGTGTCTACCCAAATATCTGCATAGTAGCTGGTACATTCTGTGCAACTGCTGAAATATTTTACAACACTACAATCTTAGAGCACTTGACAGAAAGTCAACAACCTTCCAACAGTGGTTAAAATTTAAAATTAATACATTCCTTTCCCATGATGGTACCCCGGCTTTGTTTGAAGAGCTGCAAACTTCCAGCGAGGCTGCAGCCTTCATCTCCCGTGAAACCATTCCGCAGTTGGTGAAACATGAAAGTGGGAGCTGAGCACTCAGTTTATCTCTGGCACGTGAGGCGACGCGCAAAGCCAGAGCACGTTGTGATTCCTGAACGCGCACAGAGGAGGCGGCAGGGGAGCTGACCCAGAACATTCCTGGGTTTTCATCAACAGGCGAAACAATCGCTGTGGGATAATGATGCATTATTGGGATTGCGGATGGACACTTTGGACACTTGCCAGTTGTATTGTGAAGGAAGTTCACTTGCTGTGTGTAATGGTAGCGCCGCAGCAGCTGAGCAAATGTCACCCTCCCCTGGAACAGATAATATTTGGAGATGCTGGATCCTGTTTTGCAATGCCTGGAGTACGGAGCTTCGGGGGTTCGAGATGCTGTGCCTGTTGTTGGATGAACTTTATGGACACAATGACCTTGCATGTCTCAAACACTGTTTTTTGTTTTGTTTTCTTTTCCATTTGGGGCTCACAAAATGGTACATRTTTGTGTGTATTTGGTGGGCATTTTTCCCCAAATCTGCAAGGTTTATGGATCATCCTTCTAAGCCTGATGTGTATGGGACTGCAGATTCTATGTTTGCCCTTACCTAGCCAGTTAAGTTGTCATAGGAGGGATAGGCAGTGATGCAAAAAAAAGTGTGGTGTTTATTTCAGACATCTTCTCTCTTCCTTTTCTCAGCTATAAAACCAGTGATTTTCTAAAATATGACGTCCTCTTGAACATTGATAACAGCGTCCGATAAAGTTGTCATCAGCTTTTTTGGCTTAGAAAAGGAGTAGTTTACTTTTTTTTTTTTTTTTCCCTGAAAAACAGATTTGTGAATTGTAAATGCTAACCCAAATCTAATGTGGCTAGCTGAAGTAAGATGTTTGGCTCTTCATTTGTTCAGAATGTCTTCCTAAATCTAAATTCTTTCACTGCAGAGCTGTTATTTAAGCTTTGAGCTTGGATTGAGCAGTTTTGTAAGTCATGGTGGATATGTGATTCTTTTCAGTGTGTTTGCCATGCAAAATCTGGAAACATTCACAGCTTTCATCCATTAGTTTTCAAGCACTTTGCACTGTAGCTCTTGGTAGTATAAAACAATATCAATACAATYAATAAGATAATACTTCGTAGTCATTTGGTTTCCTTAAACTCACCTCACCTTAAAGACAGGGTGACTTGTAAGTAAGTGGAAGGGTTTTGGCTTAAGACCTCCAGTTGTTTTGGCTTAAGACCTTCAGTTGTTGATAAGAGGGGCCAGCCCATACTCTTAGAAACTGTAGAGATTTTGAGGGAATACTTTGAAACAAATATTGCATGTTGGTGCCATCTCCATTGGTGTGGCAGCTGGAGAGTTTAATTATAGGCTGGAAAGCCAGTTTGGGATTAGGGAAAGTGTTAACAGGAGTGAATGTTAATGACAGCTGTTTGCTGTGGGCTTCGAAGAGGCAAAGTAGATGTAGAACGTAAATAAAGTGTAGAGCCAAACATATGTTGGCTTTGAATGTTGGAGGAAAAAAAAAAAAACACAGGTCATTTATTCCTTGACACACAAACCTCCATATATCGAATTGTATGAAATTATTTTAGTGACTTCCACACATGAATTTGAGTGTGCAATTTGTTCGCAAATTAAAACAATGAAACCATGAAACCCTGTGTTAGCGTGTGTGGGGAGATATGATGTGCACACATACCATAATTTGTGCTGAGAACCTGCATCAGGAACTGAAAGGAAAATCCCAACTTCTTTTGCCTTAAGAAGCACCAGATTAGGAAGTCCTTCTCCACCTGTTTAAGTAGCCTGCGAGGATTCCTATGCAGATCAGGCACTGGGAGTGGGGTTAGCAATGCTAAAAATTGCTACCACTGCCATAGCCAATACAGTGGTGAGGCTGGACCAATATGCCCTTTCTGTCATTATTTGCAGGATTGGAGTTAGACTTTTTCAAGGAAGTCCTTTGGTCTGGGCGGAAGCCACCATCATTTTCTTCTGGGAAAGGGATTTTTCCTTACATAAATTATATAGTTTGAAGAGTTGGGAGGGATGTGTACCAGACTTGGCCTTGTTAGGTGCATACATGTCTTATTAAATCTGTTTTTTAATGCATCACAGATGCTCCTTTGAGAGGACAAAGAATGATAACATAATGCAGCTTTCGGAAAGGAAAAAAAAAACTATATGTGTGTGTATATATGTATTAATTTTGAAGAGTGTTTTAAACAGGTGTGAAATATTGACATTGCATTGGAATTGCTATTCTTTTGTAGATGATTGATAACATATATGGAGGAGTTCTGTTTTTTCTTATTGGATGTGCATTTTAAGATTGCTGTTTATGCAAGTGTAGCAAAAGATTTCTGTCTTTCTTACAGCATTGTTATAGCCTGCTGGTACACTGAGAATTAAAGGAATAAACTGAGGAAACTCCTTACCCATAAAATCAAACTAATTCAAACATATAGCATTATTTATAATACACCTAATAGATTAATGGTTGTACATGATCTACCTTGAAAATTAAAAGGATATAGAGCACAAAAATGTGGATCTAGTGCAACAAGCTACAAGACGCTTTCATTTGAGTTTCTGAATGTTAAGACACTTGGATGGTTGCAAAAAAAAGCAGTAATTCAGCCTTTTGCTACATAATTCACTAGGACTGATCATAAAGAAATATGATTGATAATAATGGTTGTAGAATATAACGTAGCACTGCTGGCTTCTTGAAAAATAGCTATATGGTTTTAATACCAGTGTTTGTAGCTTTGCACTGGCTTGCCAATCTCTCTGCAGCTGGAGCTGGTAGCTGGTGTGGTGGGACAGCTCGTTGTCCTACAGATCAGCTTTTATCYGTGCTCTGCTCTGGAACCACTCACGTGCATGTGGATCATAGGCTCAGGGCAGCATCCAAAATTCAGTGTGTGTTGTGGCCCCAAATGACCATTGGTTCTGCATCCAGCACAACTGCTTTCTACTTGACAGAAAAGGGCAAAAGTATTTACACCTCTCTTTCTTAAAGTGCTTATGTTCCTTGGACACTCGGTGGCCATGGAAGGAAAGCACTTTGTGTGGTATTTAAAATGCTGAACAAGAATTCACAACTCTCCTCTGAAGTGGGAGAGAAAAAAAAAATCTCATAAAATTGGGTTCACTTTAGGGATGGTGAAAACTTGCAGTCTTTAACCTGCTTTAGTTAAATACAACATTTATACGTTTTTTATGTTAGCATAGGTCAAGCAATGCACTGAATTGTAAATGAAGCCTTTCTGAATATTGGGCACTTTTATGAGGATGGGAAAGATTAAAAAGGGGTAAAAGAGGGAAGAGTCTTTGGCACATATTTGGGGAGCTTTCACATGTGTGAGGGAAGAAAATACAGGATACCCATAACTTGCCCATTCTGCAGGCTGCTGATACTTTTTTATTTTTTTCTTCTTCAGTTGATCCTTTTTCTCCTCTCTGCTGGAAAATCCATTAATTATGACTGTCATTCTGAGGTTAAGATGCAATTCTGAGCACAAAGGATTCTGCCATGTTTCTGGTCTTATTTAGTACTAGCGGATTAGACAAAAACCTCAGCACCCCACCCTAAAATACTGCAAGCTGCTTTTCTTCTTTAGAACTCCTGAATAACCAAGTCCACACTTGTAGCTCTGTAAACCAGCTTCAACTAGCTTTTCTGCAGATTCTCAGCCCTCTGAATGCAATGCGTTGTCCAGCCACTGGTTTTCCAGCTTGACAAAAGGGCATCTCCTATTTGCTTATCGGCAAGTTCCTTGGCATCTGATCCCCACGGCACGTTTGCTTTAGATAACAGTGACAGCAACAATAGCTGCTCCAGTTAGTGATACAACTTGGGCTCAGTTTGGCTCCCTCCTGGCCTTATCTGTCCCGGCCTCTGGAGAGGGGGTGGCGCTGAATGGCCTTTGTAGCTGCATCCAAACCTACCATGTGGCCTCTTAAATGTCTCTTTGTTTGCTTTTTAAGTAATGAAATCAGATCARTTGGGTCTTCCATGAAAACCTTTTTTGCTTTACAATAGATAGATTGTTAATGGAATGATGTGATTATTTAATTTTCAGGGTTGTGGTCTTTTTTTTTTTAATTATTTTTCAGTTGTGAGGCCTAGCATATATAGTACAGTGCATGAGTATATATAAATGTTAAGGTGCCCAAATTAACATGAAATTATACTCTTCACTCACCATTTAGCTTTTGGTTCAATAGARGTTGATGCAAACATTTGCCAGTGTACCAGAAGAAAACTGACACTTCTATTGCAACTAAGTTTTCCCCAAAAGCACTACTTGTGTTGGAAGGTTTCTGAGTTCTGGCTTGCAGCCATATATTCACCTAAGCATATTACAAGAAGTGACAGGTAGACAGAAGTAATACATATTTTAATGGGCTTGAGACCATAAAATGGGATAGACTTTCCCYTGCTTTGCTAGCAGATGTGAGCTTGCTCCCTATTTATTAATGTTATGGCACTCCCAGCACTGCCACTCAGGTCACCTTAATGTCCCTTGAAGCTCTTGAAAATAGATAAGAAGTGAAGTTCTTGGGGAGTGGGGAGAGAAGATATTATCAGCCGCTGCAAGAAATGAGCTGAGGTGTCACATAGGCCAAAAARTTGCTAATGCCTCTATCACCTGGTGGTGTTAGATGGGAGACTTGGGTATTTCTGGAGTGGCTGTGTCAGCAGTGGATGGAAGCTGTAAGTAAAAGTGGACAAAATCTCAAATTGTATTTCCTGATATTTTAATAAATAAAAGTGCCATGCCATGGATGTTCTTCAGATGCTGGGAGCCACAGTTGTTGTAACACAGATTGTGTGTGCTCTGTCACAGAAACTAGGTCTTGTACATCAGTAGTATTTCACTTGCTTATTTGAAGGACCCACAGCACAAAAARGGAACTTTTTTTATATCAAATGCCAAACCTAAACTATGACTATCAAAATAGTAGGGTTTTTTTTTTTTTTTAACTGAAGATAATATATTTAAGATAATTTTCTTCCAATCAGAAAAGATCTTGAGGCAGCAGTTTGTAGAAAAGGATGTAGGATTATGAATGGATCACAAGTCAAAAGCGAAGTTGATAGTGTCATAATATTGTGAAACAGGTGAACTTAATTCCCAAATATATAAAGAAGAGTATTGTTTTAAAACTCAGAAGTAATTTTTGCAATCTACTGAGCATCTGTAAGCTGAACTGATTCTCAGCTTAAATGAAGGGCTGGATACTACAGCTCTTGAAGGAGGCAGCCCCACTGGGCAGAGAATAGAGAAAAAAATCTAAAAGAGGTCTAAAAATAAGACTTACAGGAGCAGGTCAAGGGGAGGCTAGATGGAGGCAGCAACGCACAAGCTGCAGAGACGGGCTGCACATCGCCACAGTGAGGACACGCAGGAATGAGCTTACATTTCAAGCAGAAAAAACAGTCGGACATGAGGGAAGGTTTTCCTGAACAGTAATGCTGGGCAAGCAGAGTAATTGCTTGGGGTGTGTGTGGAAACTTCCTCACTGTAGGGCTTCAGTGCTGGGTGACGTGTATGTATACCAGGTGCCATTTAGACAAGGACTCTGAATGGGACCACATGTACCAATGTCCATGTGTGAGCTACTTTGAAATAGCAGTTGAGAGAAAGGCCAGTGGATTTCTTACTTCTTTRCAGACCTTTTTAAAAAATGTTTTAAAAATAGAATGATTTTTATGAGCTGGTTTCTGTGGCACCGGATCAGGCAAAGTGCCTGCGTGCAGCTACGGCTGCAGAACCAACTGAGCCCCAGCTGCAGGACTCYGCTCTTCCCTGGGGCATCCGTGACTTCTAGGGAGTGGGCGGATTACTTCATTCATTTTTCAGTTCAGATGTAATAACCATATGGATATTGGCTTGAAGATTTCTGTCCCAACAAGAAAATAACATAATAATAACAGATTGTAAAGTGATCCAGACAGGAGTGAAATTCATTGTCTTCAACTCAGTCATTTAACTAGTGTCAACCATAGATACTAGAATAATTTTTCAGTTGTTGAAGCATAGTAATATAAATGTAGTAGGAAGTCGTTCTTTGTAGTCTCTGTATTTTTACTAAATCCTCTGAGAAGACTGAATTGTGCTTTAAGATGTGAAAACTAACTGGTGAGTTAAACTCTAAAATTCGAAAGGCCTTATCTTCCAAGTCTTTCCTTTACATAATAGTTACCTTTTCTCCTACACACCTGTGCAGTATGGAGTATCAAGAAGCTGGATTTCATATRCTGTGCTGTGATCCGAAGGGTACTGAAAGGAATAGATTGCTATAAAACAGTGACAACTGTACCACAGGTCTTGTGCCCAAGGCATCTGCCTTTGTTGCTTCACAGCTTCAGAGGAAGGATGGCAAACACTACCATGCCTTTTTGTGGTCCACGCAGGAGGCAGCTTTGAAACTCATCAGGCTGCCACCATTGCCCTAACTGCTGTTTGAGGTGCTATGACTAGTATTTACCTACGTCCAAGGCAGTCATACACATCTAGGAGGAGATGCTGTCTGGTCACTTGTCTCCTCAGAGACAGCACAATCCACTATAACGTTTGGTCATAAATAATGTACATAATGTAATTACTCGGCATGCCTTTGAGAGTTTGTTAGGTAGAAGAGCCAAAAACCTACTTTAATGGTAACTATTTTCATTGTAGAGCTGTGCTGGATGTGGGTCTCCAGCTTCCATTGTTCAGAATAGCTACACAAGGGGTGAAAGATTTTAGATTTATTGAGATGTAAGTGAAGATACAGGATGCTTGTACCTAATTAGTGGTGGAGTTCATCATGTAAACGGTCTTCAAGAATGTAACTACTRTGCACAGTAAAAATGTGTGTGAACTTGCCGTGCTTTGGAAACATGCAGCCAAAATGGACCCATTTGGCGAAGCTGGGAGAGAATCCCATTTACACAGTGATTTTAAATTACACCGCTCTGCTAAACAGATGCATGGGTCCACCGTAAATATTCTTGTCAATAGTGCCTCTCCAGTATGACTGATTCATTCCTCGAAGTCTGCATTCCCGCACCATCTGCAGATCTTGGTTTGAATCCAACAAATGGTTTGACAGCTGGTCCATTTGAGAAGCTGAACGGGTGGAGTTGTCTTTCTGACACTACGTCAACATCACGGTGGTCTTCTAGTACGTGCACTTGAATTCCGGCGGGAAAGCTGAAATGCGTTTTTGTAGCTGGAACTTTTTCACGGTTTGATCACCTGGCTCCTCGTTATCTGGTTTGAGATAGAAGAATGTTTTTCTCCTGACAATATAACTTGGAGCCTGGGTATTGTGGCCCAGCTGCTTGTGCCAATTGAACAGGGTTGGGGTTTTTTTGTAAAGTATACAGGGTCCCAGAAGAGATTAAACATAAATATGTGACTGTCTGATGGCACAGTTTGGGCTGTTTAAGCTTGCAATACTTTAATTTGTTTGGGGAACCTGTGATTTCCTGCTCCAAATTGTAAAGACTGTTACTTGATATTACAGGGTGTGTTTTAAGTCAAAATCTGACATGAATGCCCAGGAGATTAAAAACTAGCTATGAAATGAATTATCTATTTAAAAAACCCAAAGTTATTACCACAAAACACACTGTGGAGCATCATAATATAGCCTTACTGTGATAGAGACATTGAAAGCTGAGAAATGGGATATAAAATAAGTATGATACTTTGAAAAAAAAAACTCAGAGTAAAATGAAGTAGAGGCACTTCAGCTCCAGCATGATCTGTTGCCTCACATAGAACTTCATTTACTTCAATAAGACTTGCTATGCATTCAAGGTTTGTTCATCTGGTTTTTTGCTACTTAATGTTGCAATTTCTTCTTTTTTTTTTTTTCTGCCTACTGAGTCTGATTTTTTTTTCTATTTTTTTTTAATCCAGCATTCAGAAAAATGTCATGTGGTATTCCTGCAAACAGCCTACAGTTCCCYAGTGTCTAGAGAGTGAGTGCTCATCTGGTGTAACACAATGGAAGCAGTTCCTCTGACTCCAGACRTTGCACAGTTGCTGTCAGCCATCTTCCTTGGAAACTAAATGATTGCTAAGCCCTTAAAGAAATAAAAATGGCTTAACTTTGGACAATTTGACAAAAAAAAAAAAAATGGAATATATTTGAGGGTAGTGGCACATTTGGGCACATGTTGAGGTTTGCAGCTGTAGTACTCGTGTCTGTTGCTGGAAGAGACTGGTAGCAAGTGATGGGAAAGATGGTCACTGGCAGCAGGGAGCATTAGCAGGCTGTCTTTTGGCCTCAAACATTTCTTTTTTTTTTTTTTTTTCCCATTTCTGATCCATATCAGACTGAACAAAAGAAAAGGAAAAAGAAAAAAAATAGTAATGTGAAAAGTATCCAGTGGCTGCAAAACTGGAAAATATAGTATTTCATCAGCCTTGCAAGTAAGTGATACAGTGGTGGCTAATTCTTTGTGGATTGCTAAAGCCCCACTATGTAAAATGAAGCAGAAGCTACTGGATTTTTCACCAGATCCTAGTTAATAAGATGTCAAGGAAATGACAGAAGTCGTATTAATATTTTAGATTTTATTCTCTCATATTTTCATTGCTTTGTAGGCTCTTAAGATAAACCTCTGGCGGGATGGAGCAGAAGGCCTTTGTGTGGTGCTCTGACTGGTACCTTGCATTTCTAATCTGCTTGTCTGTGTGAAGTTAGACAGGTCACCAGCTTGGGGGCCTGTGGCACAGTCTGTTTATGTAGAGTATGAAAGACAAAATACTGCTCACAGGTGTTAGGATAACACATTTGTAACGGTTTGATACAGTATTTTGGCCTGAGGGTAGTGTAGTAATCTACTACACCTGTCATATGTCAGCAACTAGTGCAGCATTAGTTTTTTTTTTTTAATTTAAATTTGATTTTATTTTCTACACAATGCAAAAAAACATGAACTCTAAAAATATGGTGCCTGAAGCACACACGGTCTCTGCAGCATTAAATAAGACTTAAGTAGTGAACGGTGCACAATCAAGCCCATGTGAATATTTGGCTGCAGAGCAATTCAGAAAGGTCAGAAACTGAAGTAAATGTAAACTCAAATAATCAGTTTCTTGTTTGCAAAGAATCATAGAATGCCATTGACAACTCTTTTTTGACTTTTAATTGCTGAATTAAATATTTATCAATCAATCATAATCACAGCATATCACTACATGCAGTTTTGCTGAATTTTCCTTTGTTTGGATTTCATTCCTTTTTTTTTCTTTCTTTTTTTTTAATTGAAATGAGAAAAGGGTAAAATTAGTGATGTTTATTCTTAATCATCTCTTGATCAGCATCTGTGGAAGGCAGCTCTAATTTGGATTGTTGGTTCTTCATTTCCTTTTCTTCCTCCTCACATCTGTTTTCTCCTCCCCCRCCTTTAATTCCTCCATTGTTCCCTGGCAGGCTTATTTATTGAATTATATGTGCATTATTTCTCCCCATCATATCTTAATRCAATCACAATGCTTATGTCGATAAAAGTTTTTCAGTGAAGGATAGCACTTTGCTGAAGCTCATTATATGCAGCAGTTTCTCATGTTTCTCAAGACTTCCTTTTACTTTCTTTTTTTCTTTTTTTTCCCTTATTTTTTTGGATTGAAAGAAACAGCAGTCAGTCTTGGCTTTAATCACTGTGCTGTTCTATAGTTACTTCCAGCTCTTCTACAGTTACCTACAGAACTCCCAGGAATTTGTGTGACCGCCRACTTAATGTATACCATTTATTTGAGAGTGAAGCATTGGGTAAAAATTGCAAGATGTGTGGCTGGCTGTGGCCACGATGGTGTTTCTTCAGCCTTTTTGGGTAAATCCTTACAGCCAGGACTCGAGAGTGGGGAGCTGAGGCAGAACTGTCCCCTCGACTGGGCTCAGGGAAGGCTGTGGGTGCTTGGGAAGTTGCCAACATGTAGAAAGCATTAGGTGATGTTTTAAGAGGAAAATGCAGTTCGCTTCCCTGTCCATTAAATCAATGAAGATGGAACAGCAGGATGGGAAAAAAAAAATATCCGGAACAAGTTATGATGCCCTGATTTTTCTCTGATCCTTTTCAGAAGTTCAGATACCTTGGGGTATCCTAATTGATACAACTTCCAAAAGATTATCTRGTGTCTTCAGGGAGGTATGCAGAGGTCATCCTCTTGCTAAACAAAGTGTGCAGGAGAGGCAAAAGAAATTGCAGTGATTCTGATTTTATTGCTGTGGGAAGCTGCCCATCTACAAAACACAACAGAACTGGATAATGCTCACTGAATCACAGAAATGAAAGRTAAAGAAGAAATAAAAATATTGCCCAGTTTATCCCAAAACAAATTGATGGACTTTGTGAATTCAGAATTACTGCGCCAAATGGAAGTGAGGAGCAGAACCAACAAAACTTCAATGGTTTGTGCTTAATAGGGTTGCAGCCACTGAATTCTGGTACTTTTGTTTATGTGTACATAAAAATTTCCAGTTTTATACAGCTATAGAGAGCTTCTCTTCACTGTGCTTRTAGATGGTGTGTCATCCACTCTAAATCATACTCGATGCCAGTTGAGCTCTTCTCGTCCTGCAGTTGGGGAATGCAGAATTACTTTCTGCCTGCAAGAAACTTRTACATATTGCAAGGCTCTTGCAGCTTCCTCCTGCCCTTCACTTTCCCAGACTAAACAAATCTAGATACTTAAACATTTCCTCACCAGTCGTGTTTTCCTTAGTATCATTCTTGCCACTCTCTTCTTGACATTCTCTAACACATATTTTTCAAGAATTATGAGGCCCATAATGGAACATAATGTGCCCTATACATCTCCCTGTTGCTGAAAAACGCAAAACTGGTCAAATTCATGTTTCACATATGACAGTCCTGTTAGCATGTTCCAGATGAAATTTTTCTCATTTACTGTGTGACTTCAGATCCTTATGCTGCTTCATTACTGCTGCCTAACCAGCAATTTCCCATATTTTTTAGCTTTGATTTCCCCATTGTTGTTGCAGTTATCCTTTGGAATGTAGTCTGATTCAGCAGATATATGCTTTTGCCCCAGTCTCTCYCCATGTGATTGTGTACTCACTATTCTGCAGTCTATTCATTATKGCCCTAGACCCAGGACAGGCTGCAATGCCTCAGCTGGTATGTTCTCATAGGTTGCCAACATGCTACTGGGAAGTGTTCTTAGGATCGGGTTTTTTTTTAAATCCCTTTTCTAAATTATTTAAACTGTTTCTGTGACTTGCTCATGAAAAAGTCATGTGGAACTGTTCTAAAAGCTTTGCTTAAGGCTAAAGATAGGCTCTGTCATGTGTACCACTTTCTTTTTTATCAGCGAGGACAGATGACCTGTGAAAGCCAGACAGATAGACATTGCATGAGTTTGACATCACTTCTTGCTAAATTTGCATTGACCGTTTATTTCTGTAATCTCATTATTTTTACAGGATTAGAAATCCTTTAWCAATATCTTCTAAAAACTTCCATGGTGTTAAAAGTATAATTTCTGGATTTTCTTTTTCCTTTTGTAAAATCAGGTGCTGTGTTTTGTCTTTTCTTTTTATAGGCCTACCTGGCCGCTTCTTTTTCTTCAAGCTAATTGTTAATGCTTTAGAAATGGTCATAAGCAGTAGTAATTTCCAATGGTTCTTGCTGGCTTGTGCACATCTAACTTACTATTGTATTTATTTTATCTTTATTCCAGCTTTCATCTGCACATCCCACATGTTAGGTGAAAGCCTTGCTCAGTAGGTGGTCACAGCTGACTATTGTGAAACAGCGAGTTGAGTAATTTGGCCTTTCTTGTGTGATATTTTGTGTTAAGTAATGGATCTGTTTTTTCCTGCTAGTGTATTTATAGAATCTTYTCTTGTTTGCAGCATTACACACTGATTGTAAGTCACTTTGCATCTTAGTCTTCATTTGTCCTTTATGTTTATGCAAGTCTTTTATATTCCTCTCTAAGGTTTGTGTCCTTGTTTTTTTTTGTTTTTCTTTTTTCCTCTTATTTAAAAACTTCCCAATGCTGTGCAATTCCACCTTTATGGGCAGAACATCATCTCTTTGAAAGGAGCCAGCTGCATTTTCTTTCAGCTGGGTTCCTTGTAGGACTTGCTTGCCAGAGCGGTGGCAGCAGGGAGATTTGAGTCCTYCTGGATGGCTGAAGTCTGCCATCACTTTTCCTTTCTGCTCAACTGAAGGATGTGTCTGGTGAAGGGTCTCAAATGTCTCTTCCCCCTCCTTATTCAGATACTGCTTCTGCTTCTCCCACTTCCAACTTCATCAGGAGACTTCACAGCAGTCTGCATAGCACCTCTTTAGAGCACCTGGTGAATGCGTTAACTCACACAATGCACTTCAGCACTGCCTCATGTCTTTCTTGGACCTGCTTGGCCTTTCTAGAGTCTCTCTTTTGCTTAGGGCCCAAAACTTACCCCACCAGAGCTGTGGTACCTTTTACCCCATTCTGTGGTGCCACAGGGGTACTCCTGCCAAATCGCACCCCGTGTTCAACAGGTTTCTCCCTTGTGTTTTTCTTCTATTTCTCATGTTACTTTGTTGGCTTTCTGTTGCTTGTGTGTGTTTTGCTACCTGCTGGTTCTTGCATGTTTATGTTATGTGTATCTTTTACTGGTTTAAGTCTGAGACATGGTCAGACAAGTCTGAAATTCTAAGTGTATAAGAACTAGGTAGTGGGTCTAGGCTCCAGGTTCAGCATCCTGCCCACTCAGGAAGCCATAACACAGCTCACCATCCATGTGTTTGACTCTAGCCTTCAGAGAGACTCTTGGTCTTTTCTTCCTCCCTTTTCTCTAGTCACCTGTGGCCTTGACAGAGGATGATAATGGGAAAAGAAAGATTTTTGGCCAATCATCAAGCTCCATGTGCCCGCTGCACCAGGAGTCCTTCCTTTCACCTTTCCTAAGGCCATTGCCTCTCTTCTAACAAGCCCCTTCCAAGCTTTTGTGCCTTAGGCCCTCATGGGCATGAACCCCACTCTCATGCAAATTGAAGGTGATTAAAAAAAAATTGTAATCTTTTTCTTAATAAGGAACTACTTGGAATAAAAGGAGCTGAGATGTAAAGCAGTTGCATGAGAGTAGTTTATATTTCAAGCTTACAGAGCTACTGTGATCTCTTTTCTAGAATCATATATTGACGTTTCTGTTACTGCTCTTGGTTCAATGCTGTTCTCCGTATGCTGTTCTCATCAGGGATCATTACTGTATAAATATGGTTCTCGTTATGTGGAACATTGATTTAAAAGTATGGAATCATTATTCTATTACGAAACTTTCAAAGTTGGATCTTTGCAGTGTGATTTATGCTAATCCTCAGAAATTGTTGCAATTATAGGAGAACTTTCCACAAAGAGAATTAATTAGATCAAAGATGTTTTTGTATATAAATCATTAATCTTTGCATTGCAGGAAATAGCCAGTGACTATGTATAGTTCATTTAATTATGCTTGGCTCTGTGTTGTTGAGTCGTTGCAATTTATTTGGGAATTAATTTACAATTTCTTCCATAATGTGATTTCCATTTACTTAATATATCAAATATATAAAAATATGTGCTGATGAAAATACATAAAGGCTTATTAATGACTACTGGGTAGATTAGCCCATGGACACAGCTCTCAGTGAGCTCTGACCTGTGTTGCTCAGTAGTTGGGGGACACAAGAGGGCTGTCCTCTAATAACGGGACACAAAGTGCCAAATAACTTGTAGAATATATACATTAGATTGTGATTGTCACTTGCTGAAGGGAAAACAGACAACGCTGCCTGGGTCTGGCCTTTGCCTAGTCAGAGAGCTACAAATAGAGGACAATAGGATTTTTGGTTCCCATATGGGAAAAAGCAAATTACGGGTTGCTTTCAGTCCATATGTTATTGGTAATGGAAACAGAAGTACCTCAAATCACAAGACAGTGGTGGCTGTAGGTAATAATGAYCAGATGGAGTGGAAAGTTTTAGGATCTAAGTTTTACGCGAGCAGGTTTGCAGCTTTTGTTATTCATATGAAATGTTTTTACATTGTACAGTATAAGAATATATGAGAAAAGATTTCTTATCTGTAAATTGATCTAATCAAAATAATTAAAAAATATACCGTGTAGGTGTTTTGCAGAATTTTTAATACCTTRATGGTATATTAATATGCTTTTTGTCCTTAATTTATTCTTTAACTGTGATCTCAGTTATTGTAAAAATTGCTGAATGTACGTCCACTTYTAGTGTGTTTTTTAAATAGTTGTCACAGATTAAAATGAACAAGATTTTGGCATATTTTTCTTTAAATAATAAACACTGATTTTCAAACTGTTTGCATTCTACAACCATATTGACTTTTGACCGAGACTACTCAGTGTTAATGGCATCTGTGTAAAATTTGGACTAAACCAGCCTTTTGGAATCCTTGAATGGAAGAAAGCAAGCCAAAACTTTGATATCCAAATACACATCTGTGTTGCATAGTATTTCCTYCTTTCTCTAATGTAGAGTGTTCTCTAGTGTTCTTAGTTTCTTAGTGTTTCTTCAGTGGAAAAAAGATGAAATTGATTATTGGAGTTCCTCCGATCATAGAAAGCTTAAGGAACTTCAGTAATGTCTTTCTTTACACAGAGTTTAACTAGAAGTAGCAAATAAGCTAATAAAATGCAAATAAYAAATTCTCATCTAATTAAGTACATAGGGCAAATGACAGAAATAACTAGTACTGTATGCAGAAGATTTTTTCATGGAAACAGAAGTGAAATAATATGTATGTTGCTAGATTTTTTCTAGAATATCCATTTGGATGTCTATTCTAGATCACTGTTCTCCCAATCAATTAATAAATAACTGCATTTTCTTGAGAAGATGTTATGTCATTTATAATAAATGAAATGTTTGAGAATTATTTTTTGAAAAAGTRTTTACTAGAGAAAGCAAAATGACCTATGTGTATGCTCTAAATGAGCAAGAAATGTTGTTATTCCATCTTGTAATTTTGGTGTTTTAGACCTGCCTTAGATGGAATGAGATACATTTTAACAGTACAGTCATCTGAGAAGTTTATAAGAATTTGGATTTAAAATCTGTTTGCTTTCCTTCTGTTTACATCTCTAAGATAACAATATGAAATCAATAGTATTTTGTCCTCAATATTTGTTATAAAACATATCAGTATGCATAGGTAAATAAAAGAGACATTTGGAAATGGAGAACCTTAGGCTAATTAAATCCATCTGGTGTCTGATTAATGACAGGAATATTGTATCCAGAGAATCACTTAAGCAAAAAAAGTTGATAATTCACAAGAAGTTTTCCAATAAAATGCTCTTAAAGTGGCAAAACMTCATATATAACTAAAATGAAATCCAGTCTCAAACAGAAACTCAGGAAATCGTAAAGTGCTCTGTCATGTGAGAATTTCACCGAATAGCTAAAGAACTGGATTTTTATTCTTTGAGTTGAAAAATCATAAATTGACTTTTATGAGATTAATTTARTGAGTATATCCATGTAAACACTAGACTCCACTGGACTACAAGTGTTCATTAGAAAATAAACTATATACTTATGTTCCGGAAACGCTGGGATGAAACCTGAGGACTTTTGATCCATATCATCCAGCAGTCTTATCCTATGTAGATGAATACCTCAAGATGCTCAGATTTACTGTGTTTCAAAACAGCAAGTGACAGTTGTTTTTTATTCATACTTCTTTAAATAATCTTAAAAAAAAAAAAAAGGCATTAGAACCTCAGTGCATTATAATATGTATTGGTCAACTATGCCATTTGGAGTTGTTTTATTGATAGTTTCATAACTAATTCACTTATTTGTAACTTACTAACCTGTATTTATTGCCGAAAAAAAATCACATAACAGATTATTATTAAKGAGTGAATGCTTGCTGAGTTTGTGTTTAATATCTCATATGATTGCACAGAGTGTGGTTTGAGAGTGGAGGAAGAAACTTGTAAAGCTTGTGCACTTGGCTGTCTTTAAAGAAAGGCAGCCAAAATAGCATCAGATTAAGAATAGTTATTACATGTTTTCTGGCAGATGGGCAAAGCAAAACTATGAGAGAATAAAATTATATTGCAGTTTCATTTTAAAGCATACAGAAAAAGGTGACTTGATATGATTTGAATGTGGAGGTTCAATGGGGGAACACAGTGTGGAGAATGGACCTGTAAACACTGATACTAAAGAAACTCTTTAAGCTTCTGTCATAGGGGATAGAAAGAAATAGCACAAGCATGTGCTTTATCTCAGCTTAAAGCAGACATCCAAAATAGGTCAGATGAGTCACTCTGAAATGTCTGTTTTTCTCCACTGAACATGTCATGAGTTTAAAGTGACCATCTCTGATATAAGGGTCCGAAGTTTTGTTAGAGAAGTGGCTTGCTGTCTGTAACATTTTAAGAAATTTTACTTTTGTAGGTGTTAAAGACATTGTGTGAATACCAGGTTATTTAAAGAGTATTTTTCATACAGCTGCTCACTTTTGTGCAGAAAACTATGACATGTTTACAAAGGTATTGTATGTTCATACCTTGAAAATCTGTCCTCAAACACAGGTCTTCTAGTTACAAGTTCCTGCTGTCTCACGCTGCTTTGTTATATAAAACCTAGGAAAGTATATCCACATGCATACTTACCATGCAAAAACTACATGCAAACTGAATGCTGTTGAAAGTTTAAAAAGTTAAAGTTGCTTGCTGTAAATGACTGCACAGAGAAATACACTCACTGGAAAATATAGTAGCTTTKAAAATAAAGAATATGTGAATCAGTATAAAAATATTAATTGATCCCATCAAAAACATTTTCTGTCATACAACAAAGATTACTTTTTTGGTTAAAAATATATATTACATTCCTTAATGTAATATATATATAAAAGCCTTTTAGGGAATCTGTTTCTACTAGTAAACATGATGGCATATGTTATGAGTTGATAGTGACTTTCTACCAGTTTTATGTACACTGGAATTGCTTGTAATTGCAAGGGTTACAAGGTTAAGGAACTTATGGCTTGTTGATGAGCATAAATAGATTAAAGCAGTCTGATTTGACTGTTTAGAATTGCTTAAAATCAAAATGCTTCAGAAGAAGACCATGATGACTGAGAAGGCGCAAGTAATAAAAGTGCAGGACTGTTGATTTGGTGACCTGGCACAATTTGCTTTTTTCAAATCCTTCTTTGAATGGAAACATGTTGGTTTGTTTTTAAAGTTAGGGTTTGCTTCTATATAGTTTTGAGCTTTGGTAGCAACTACACATTTTTTATGGGAATATCTAATTTCAAAACAGTTGTGCTAAGATTTTGAATCAATGTTAATATTGCCCTTCTGATCTAGTACTGAATAAAGCTAAGTTCAAACAGAGGTATTTCTTACTATTGAAGCAAAGTAATATTTCCTTTTTTTTTTTTTTGAATATAATTCTTAGAATTATATGATGCAAGTACTTTTCTTTTGGCAATTGCAGCACTTTGAGAAAAATGACAGAAGTGTTAATGAATTGAATCAGGAGGGACGGGACTGTAACTAAGGAGAATTATGCATTTGCATTGATCTTGGTGGGGCCTCTTCAAGTGTTTCTAGTACTTGTATTGGCTGCAGACATCAAAAGTACTTCAGTTCTTTTTCAGGTAGTTTAAGTATGTGTTGACCTAAAGACCTAAATGCAAAGAATGAAAGACCTAACATTTTTAAAAGCTACTCCTTGATAATGGTTTATAAACCTTAGTCATGGTGAAGTGTGTTGGATTTTAGACCTTAAGCTACACAAGCTTTTCTCAATATATTACTCTCTTTCGGGAATTACAACCTCTTTAGAACTTTTTTATTCTGTATATTATAATGTAGAGTAAAATTCTATGTCTATGCAGTCTTCTTTAGATATGGATCTTCTTTTTGTATCAGGGAAGCTTTTCCATTAATCCCATTTAATATTCGCTTTAGTTTTAAAGGCCACGTATAATAAGGCTAAAATTCTGTAATTTTGGTTTCTCTACTTTGAAAATGTAATTTAAGAAACCACTAATGAAAAACCATACTCAGGAGGCCCAACCACCTTGTTTTCCAGAATAACCAACCATGACTACGGAATCAGGATCAGATTCGGAGTCCAAGGATAAGGAGCAGGATCAGCAGGAGGCCCCGGCGCAGCAGGGCCCAGCAGAGCCACAGCCACCAGACCAGCAGCAGCAACAGCAGCAGCAGCAGCTGAGCGAGGAGCATCAAAACGCTCTCGAGCAGTTCTCRGCGGTGGCCGCGCACAGCACGCCTGTGAGAAGGGAGGAGGTAAGGGAGGCACCATTGCTGCGTKCAGGGAGCTCACATGGTCCATCGTTGCCACTGGCAAATAATGGGACAGTTTGGTGAAGATTAGAAATATGTGGTTAGATATGCCTGGAAGGCTGTTTCAAGTGCGATGAGTAGTTGGTCTTTGAGTGGTTGGTCTTTGGAAGTTAAAAATAATACCTGTCTTTACACCACCCGTGTTTAAACTTAAAGGCAACCCTAGTAACTAAGCTGGGAGACATCTTCAGTCCAGATCTTTGATCTGCATTTGATAGCAAACAGGCTGGATATGTTTCTAGAGGCTGGATATGTTTCTAGAGTTCATTTCTCATTTCTACTTTGGCACCTGCTGAAAACTGATTTCATGCTTGCTCTTCTGATGTGCAAGCCATGAAAAATTTGTGGTCTCTTAAGGTCCTTGTAGTTCTGAAATGACTGCATTATAATCACTTTAAATTTCCTTGTAATAGCTTTCAGAAGAGTTATTGCATGACTTTTTTTTTTTTTTTCCATGGGGCTCATCGTTGCATTTATTAAATGTAGAGAAGCTGCTTTAAACAATTAGAATTGCCGATATTATTCTTCATGGGTAAGTGACAGACCAATATGGGGTACCTGAAAAATTGCATCCTTCACTTCTCCAAAGTTATGACCCCAGGCTAATCTTATTCACCTTTGAAGTGTGGAAATAAGTKTAACTCCTCCTCTCCTGCGTCCTTTGTAGAGTTCAGCTTCTCTGAGGTGAAGTCACAGTATTTTTCCCTTAGGGAAACTACTTACACTTAAGAGATGGTGCAGCTGAAGTGAGCAGAAATAAGGTGTTGCTTCAAATGAATGTGACTGCTCCCATTGAAGCTGTTTGGGGCTGGCTGTGTTCTTGTGTTTTAAGATTTTAGTCCACAGTTATAGGCTAAACCTGAAATGCTGAAAAATGGTGGGTATAAGCAAATTTAGGCAACAGCCTTTTCTGTATATGCCAGGTTTGGGGATATACTACATATATGCTTGGGACAGCAGATGTTTCTAGGACCAGATTAAAAGAGGTGTCTTACCTTTGACTTCCTATATGCCTAGAAGTAGACATGGCATGATTTCTCATGCTTAATTGTTATTAAAGAACAATTACTGAAATAACTGTACTGTATTGCTGCTATGCTTTACCACTGTTGATTAAATTCTGATCAGTTACAGCTTCACTGCCCCTGCACCAAGGATCTGTCAGCTCTTGTTCCCAAATTCACTTGTTATTGTGCTGTTGCAATTTAAGTCTCAAAAAGTGATCAGAAATTGCAAGCAGGTAGCTTGAGGAAAAGAGTTAGGGCTCCGGACCCAGACAGAAAGGCAGTACACAAACAGATAATTTCATATTGAATTGTGTCAAGCCTAGGTATAGGTATTATTAATTCTGTTCTTCTGAACATTCTCACTAATCCTTACTACCTAACTTCCTTTCTCTTCTCTTCTCTTCTC
>NW_020454760.1:4049163-4071669 GCF_003342845.1 Nothoprocta perdicaria
CAAGCATAAAACCTGTGTTTTCTCTCCAACTGAAACCGAAGACAAGGAGATGTTCTCATGTGCTGCATAATCCCCTTCCTTTCCTGAAGAACACCACCTATTCACAGGGCTTTCTAGTAGCTTCGATAGAAGAACTGGATTAGTGCAGGAATATAAGACCTTTCACATTGAGATAACTAATTTGAATCTAAAGGTCACGATTGTAAGGTGGCTGCCAAATCTCACTGAAATGTTCTGCTTGGTGTATTTCATGGTGACTTAAGTGTCTGCCTCACAAGAAAGAATCCTTTAAAAGCATCAGAATTATTGGCAGTGGTACCATTAAATTAAATTCAGCTAGAAATTGAGCAAATAATGGGTACCATTCTCTTTCTTGCTGTCATCTTTTCCTTCATTTTGTGATAAATGTGTAATCCAAGTGAGGAAGTTGATTTTTTCTAGTATCACTCATATTAGGGAATCTTGGGAAGAAAGATCTAAGCTTCTGTTCCATTACAGTGTCTTTTTATTGTCATTCTGTGCACATGAAAAAGAACATTTTAGTGAACATACAAAAGATTTTTTCATACTGAGATTAGCTGTTACTACAGAAATGAATTCTTTCTACCACATAAAATGATGCAATCTTACCATCTTCCTGCCTTCCTGTCTGGTTGAAAAAAAGTGCAAGAAGGCATTGCACAGGATGGGCACTAACAGTTCTAGCAACTCCCATAAATATATGGGTTTCACGTGTTGTACAAGCTTGCTAGTATCACTCCATTCCCCAGCTGGAAACTGCAAAACATCAAAGACCATTTCTGAAACCCTGTGACTACAGAGATTCTCAAATCCTGTGACTGCCTCAAGATTCCTGCTTCTGAAAGGGYTGAACATATTCTGTCATAGTAAGATATATTCATATAGGTGGAGATCAGAAAACATATGTTCAAAAACACTGAAACCCTGAAGCAACTTGTGCTGCTTTAGAATTCAGTMCATGATGCTGAAAATAACTGCAAAAATATAGCACAGGCAGGGTTGAGGGGAAAAATGGAGATTGGAAAAGAATGCAGCTGTGCATGCAGAGTACAGGGTAATCTCATGAGTGCATGGGTTTTCTCTGSTCACTTTTTACCCTAGACACCTGCACCAACAAGATGTCAAGTTCCTTTAGGGAAAAGAGGCTTAATTCACTCTGAAAATACCTCAATGCCTGAACATGACAGCTTGGTTTGGGGAATCTTCCGTAATAGTTCTTGGCATGTTTTGTTCTCCAGACAAATCAGAAAAAAAAAAATCCTCTGTATGATTTTAACCTAGACAGATTTTGTTCATCTTAATTTAGACAAGAACTTAACAAACAAAATAACCTCAGCTGCTGCTGTTATTATTATAAGTTAATGTGTGCTGTAGCCTTGAGTTACAAGAGTGAAGGAAATACCATCTCTTATGGACCCACAGGAGTCTCTGCACCCTGAAGATGCCTCTCAACTTTAAATGGCTGTGGTGTCCTGTTATAATGGCCTCTTCCTCTCCAGTAGCTTTCCTGTTTTCTTTAAAAAAATATTCCATGCATCCAGATTTTTTTTTTAACTTAACTAAGAAAAGTCCAATGAACCACATGCCATGCCATGTGGCCTTATTTCCCCTAGCCCAGGAATGACTTTATCACCTACACATGTACACGCATCCCTTAGCATCCCTCTACTAAAGAAAGTAGATTTCTTTAGCAAAACATTAAAACATCATTAGTTATGAAAGTCCCTCAGCCCATCGGTCCAGGGCAGCTGTTCACAGATGCCACAGGATGAAGAGTTTTCCATCTTAAGCATGGGAAGCACCATGCTCTTCTGCTCAGATCTGTGGGGCTRCATGATAGAACTACCGTTATGTCCTCTCCTTGAAGCTGCAGACTCTTGGACATTTACGACGGTGTCTGCATTGCTTCTGCTGTAAGTAGASTGACTAAGCACAGACTTCAGTTTCCTAAAGCAAAAATTTGCAGCAGTCATATTCATATTGCTTGGAAAGGTAGCTCTGCATGAACCTCTTTTTCCTCAGAAGACTTCAAGACACCATCCTAGCAATATGGAGGATCAAAGAGCTGGAACTCGGGCGTGAGCTGGGGCTGTCAGATAACGCTGCTGGCTTTACTGCATTTCTGCTTACCCCATTCACTCAAATACCGAAGGAAAGCTTATAGGTCTGCTTGTATGAAATCTCTCAGGGAAGGTACCCGGTGATTTTGTGGTGTGCTGTTGTTGGTAGTTATATGGTGCAAGGTTGTGTGGGTCTCAAAGCTGATTAAAGCCTTTGGGCAGATTTGCTCCATTCTCATGMCGGCTTATTACAATGAATGGAAGCAGGCTTGGAAGATTAATTTGTAATATATTTCCAGTGATGTTCACTGCTTATTGCATTGAAATAATTCAGAGACAAAGCRGTTATTTTTTCACAGTAGTGAGATAACTACAAGATTTTTTAAAGCTTTAGCCTATATTCCTGTACTCTTGTCAAGATTTTGTTTGCAGTCTGTTGAGGCCAAACTGATTGGAAAGGTAAGGATTGCAGCATAGTGCTGTTRCTAGGAAGACTGGACCTTCAGCAGAGCTTCTCTGGCTTTCATCTCCTCCCGTGGAAAGGAACATCAGGTCTGCTGAATCACAGCTRCTCTTCAAGTGGCCTGACCCTCAGATAAACTGAAGCACAAGTAACTGGGGTTGTTCCTTCTCTCCCTTTTTCCCTGCAGTATGTTTGTCTTTCAAACAGCACCTACTTCTCACCAGCTTGAAAAGCTCATCAGGCATCTGTGGAGGCTAAAATTCAGCCTCTCATCTTGTAGTTTTCATCCATTAGCCATATGGCTGTGCATTAAAGCTGTTTGGCCACTTGTGCATTAAAGAGGCCAAATTTGGCCTCTTAGGTGCATCCTGTTTGCTTAACTCCTTGCTCAGGCATTTGGGGAACCTTTTGCTCTCCTAGGCATGTCTGCACCCACTCCCACAAACTCACAATGTTACAAGCTGATCGGTTACCTTATTTGGAGAATTTTTTTATCTTGCTGATGATGAAATGAGGGCAAACCTGCTGCTCTACCTTATTTCATAGGTAGAGAACTTAAAAGTAATGCTATCAATCTGTGWGAATTTCTGTAGGTCACAGTGCTTACTCATTGCCTAGTATTACCAAAACATGAAACCAGGTAAAAGAAGTCTGAGATGGATAGTGTAGCTATGGAAGAAGTGGCAGTCTACAACATTTTCATGCAAATACCCCCTGCCTGGGTACTGTGTCCCTTTCAGAGTGAGAAGGGAGTGGTGGGAGATGGGTGGGGCTAAAACTAAGCCTTTTCAGTAGGTATTTCTGTCCTGCATCATGGATGCATGTCAGTCAAGTCCCACACCAACCTCACTCACATGCTTGCTATGCCAGAATCAGGGTTTATAATATATTGCTGCATGATGAAGTGCACTTGAAAACTCATCTCTCTGTTTGTAGGCCACCGACAAAGAGCAASAGTTAGCTGCAGCAAGTGCAAGACAACTGGAATACCAGCAGTTAGAGGACGACAAGCTCTCTCAGAAATCATCATCTAGCAAGCTTTCCAAGTCTCCTCTAAAGATTGTAAAGAAACCTAAAAATATGCAGTGCAAGGTGACACTCCTGGATGGATCTGAATACGCATGTGAAGTTGAGGTAAATTGTTATTTCTCTCTTTTTTTTTTTTCTTCTTATTTTTACTTTGTTATTCGGTTTGGAAAATAATACACTTGCAGGCTAGGACTTGAAAAAAACAGGAGATGAAAACTGGCTTCATAGTGCTGTATATAGGCAAATGACCTGATATTTCACAGATACCAACGCGAAGGAGATGGTTCAATTATTTTGTCTGGAAACTGAAAATGCTGTACAGATTTGAACTCCAGAGAGGAGGATCTGAGCACGTTCTGGAACAACTTCCTGTTAATTTGTTGTCAGCACATGCAATAACAGAATGCAGCAAATTGCTATGGACAGTGAAACCCATAAAATAAAGCGGGATTTTGAACCCTTAGGGCATCCCCTTTTGCTTGGTGCTACATAGGCACTCTCACTGAGTCATTGTCTAAATAGTAATTTTGACCAGTGCAAGAATAGCAGGGGTGTAAGAGATGCCAGCAGATGCAGGGGGAGATGTCAAAAGTAAATAGCAGTAAGAGTGGGGAGCTTTACGTGCTTCTTTCCTATGCCTGTGAATCATAACTGTGTCTAAATATTGCTGGCGGAAAGTTGCTGGCAGTTTTCTTTAATGAAATTTTCCTTCCATCTCGGGGTTCTCCGAGACAACTGCTTTTGGAAGGACAGTCTTTGCTGCACGATCCTGTAAGAACAGGGGTCACTGAAATGATAACTGTGCTTGAACTCCAGAGGAGATGAGGCTGTTGGGAAGCCGAGCGTGAGCAAATTTAGCATCTTGCAGTGGRCCCATTTCTCCATTTGGCCATTCCTGCCATGTTGCTGTCACTTTGGGCAGATGCATGGTCTGCCCTGAGACTGTTTCTCCTCAGTGAGCGATGAACACGGGATGACACCAAGCTACAGCCAGAGCAGCAACTAGCAGCAAGGGTAAGGTGCATGTTAACGGGACTTGGACTGTAAAGCCAAAGGGTAAAAGGTGAATAAACGGCCAATTCCATATACTGAATTGAGGAACTGGTAGAAATATGAAGAAAGAGAGTTCAGCTTGGGGAAAGGTGGTGGAAGAAGGAGTGAAAGAGGAAGATGCTGGAAAAAGCAATGATTGACGAAGACAAAACTAAATGCCTCATCTCTGAGGATAAAAATTTCTTGACTGGGAACAAAAGGTAGTCCTTACTTGGGGTTCACTTAGCCTTTACATACCCAAGTCACTTAAAGTTCTTTGCGGAGTGTCAGATACAGAAGAACTTTCTAATTTTTATTTAAGCATACTTTCACAAATAGGACCMAATTGTGTAGTGCCTAAGAATCAGCCATAAGCAGAAGCTGTGATTATTCTTATAGCAACCTAGCTGTCATGCTATCAAGTATCTTTTAGTTCTAGTACAGTTTTGCTGAGTATCCTATTATTTCCTTCAGACCAGCAATAGCTATCTGGTCACATACCTTGCTATTAMATTGTCACTTTCTTGACCTTTAGTCACAGTTTTGTCTGACAAGGATAGTGTACAAAATGGCTATACTGGCTTTAATGGATAGAGTCGAACTGGTTTCCGCTTTAGCCATTTGAATGGAAAAATGGAGAATATTCTCAAAATTAATAATAGTGCTCCCAAAAGGTTGGATCTTGGAATGATAAAAATATAAGGTTGTAATGACGAGCAGATCATTGGATGTGTTGAAACAGAAGCCAGTAGTGAAAAGGCAAAAATAATTCATGCAGCAAATGCCGTAGAAATGATGCATTCATTTAATTTACACACCTTAAATGGACAATTTGGACCTTGCATCCTTCCTAGATGTATTGTCAGTGTAGTGTGTATATTGAGGATACAACCACATGCACAGCCTGCTCTTTCGGCCGTGGGAATACTCAGTAGATGCCCATAGAAATCCGCTTTCCTTGTACACAATACTCAGCTACAGCAAGAGGATTCTGTGTCCAGTCAAGAGAAATAATGTGTCTTCCACTGTCTTCTTTCTCCTGGGAGAGAAGTTTATAAAAAGAGAGTTAGTAGACTGTGAAGACTGGGGATCTTCTCTTGGGAGACCTCTTGGGAAATCATGTAGGAGGCTGAAGGTGATATTCTTTACAGTAATTCTGGATGGTAAGAATGTTCTGTAGCTGTTTTGAAGAASTTCTGTGCCTGCAATATGAGAAATAATTTGACACATTTCAAAAAATGCTACCAATATTTAAAGGATCCCATACAAGTCGTCTTACTATATCCTTTTATACTGAAAAAATAACATTTGTGTATTCAAAATCTGAACACTTCATGGAGCTCAGTAAAGTCTCCCAAATTAATTCCTTAAAAAATGGAAGGAGGGCACATGGCAATCAAAGATAAATCAAAGTATTTCAATTATTTGTATTTTATCCTCTTAGCTGCATTTTTTAATGGGAGCTTTGACCCAGCACAAGGATGTTACAATTTCATATTGTCTGCTCCAGCCTTCCAGCTCTGTATGTCATACCTTCCCCCACAGAAGGCTAAAAAGTAGTGTAATCTAGAGGGACTAGGATCAGGAGCTCTATATAGTGCTTTGCAAATTACGAATGCTTTTATATATGTTAAATATTAATACTATATAAAGGAGCATATTGCTCTCAAGTAGAGCACAACATGCAGCTTATCAATTATGTGTTCATCCATTTAATGACCTGACAGCTGAAATTGCACATACTCACATATTTGGATGCATCTTAGATGGGTTTTGTTAATGCATTATCCCCTTGCTGTGCTTTGTTTCATAAAGCTCCCCTTTCTCATTCCATATTTAATGCTGAGGAGTCTTCACCTCCTTTTGCTCTTTCTTTCTGTCACTCTTGTGTCCCATACTTCATATCTGTGACAGGAGAAGCTTTTCCATACTGTAARATAGACTTACAGAGCAAAATGCATCGGTGGTAACTGAGGAAAACAGAGGYTTATTTCATCTGATATCCTTTCAAGAAAAGGATCTTAAAAAAATACTAAGTAAAAAACTTTCTCCTGAGACCCCACAGTATTACTGCCTGTATGCTGTATGTATTCCAGCCCAGGAAGTAAGACTTTATGCAGTAAGACTTTACAGTCCAAAAACAGTTTGAATTGGTATCRCAGCCATTCGTTTATTCTCCTGCTGGAACATAAGACAGAAGTGTTACCATTCATATCTCCACCACAGTGCTTGGCCATGAATCTACTGACAGTAGCAAAAAGTTTATTTATGAGGAACATCTCCTTTAAGAGAAGAGGTATCTACGTAATGGTGCTTGACTTGTCTCAGCAGCTGGCAGAGCAGGAGCCTTGATGAGACGCCAACATTGTCACATATAACACACCGAAGAAAAACGACCTCAGAGTCACTCTGCGTTTCTTCCAGGTCATTAAGAAATTTGAGCTCTCTAATGCTGTTTACAAATTGTAGACTTCCACACGGCCTGCTCAGATTGATGCTGAGCAGTGATTTTCCTCTACATGTCCACCCGTGCTGGAAGCAGTTCTCCCATTGGAGTTTCTTGGGGCTCTGTCCACAAGCACCAGCGTCAGGAATGTTCCTTCCTGGAGACAACCAAGTCACCAGTGAAGGTCAAAATTGCTCTGGCAAAGAGGGACCTGCGCAGTGCTAGGTAAGCTTCTGCATTAAGCAAGCTAGAATATAGAATAAGTGATCAGGTTTTCATAAGACAGGAGTAAATAAGCAGAAATCATTTATTTCTGAGTTCCTTGCACTTTAAGTAGGTGTTTTCAAGAGCTGTAGCACAGTTTCATGCTATTTCTAGGATTTATTTTCTTCCCTCTCTGCCCCATTTTTGTTTTAATCTAGACCACTGCGTTTTAATTAAAAGCTTCAAGTGTATCCAACTGTTATCCCCTCCCTTGCTTGTTGCCTAAATTGAAGTGCCTTCCTAAACCAGGTTGGAATGTGCCTTTAGAGTTTGTGCTCTAAGTATATACATATTATTAATCACAGAATTAGATCAGAAAACTACAGATACTCTGCCTAGATAAAAGGCAAAATAATTAGATTTAATTTTCAAAGGCTGAACTATCTAAGCCCATTGGTAATTTATACTTTTTCTTCCTTCCCTTCCCCTCAGACTTTCTTATCGCCCAGGACAGCAATAAATGAAAACAAATGTTGCCATGGGAACCTGATTGTGTTATCTCTACAACCTTAAATCAAACAGATTGAGTTACTATATAATTCAGCTACTCTGCACAACATTTAGAAATCTGGTGTCTCAGAAAGCATTAGCAGTGCCCCCTCTTTTTGGTGGGTGAAGGGCAGTTGAAGCAGGAGAGAATTGTTTAATTTTTTTTTTGTTGTATTTCTTTTTAATCCCATTTTCTCAGTCAAGCTTCTTCTTCATTTTCAAGCTTCTGCTTTTAAAATAGGCAASTGAGAGACTGTTTTCTTCATGGTGGGTTTCTCCACGTCCTCAGGTGGCTTCAGATTATCACACTGAAATTGAAATGGAACTGAGATGTCTTATTTCCATGCATTTAATAGTGACATTTGTAAAGTGGATAGAATAGAGGTTAGGTTAGTTTCTGCCTTGCAGAGATGCTGAAATTCCTTTCTGGAGACACAATTGCATGAAGTGCATGGAGCCTCGTATATCATGGAGTACTTGATTTCACATGAGTCAGTCTTTTTCTAACAGAGAAGTGTGAATATGTGGGTGCTTCCGTAAAGTGTTAGCTATTAAAGACTGTCATGGGACAGGCTTAAGTAATAGAAAGCAGACAAGCTTAGTTTTGMTTTGCCACCATAGCCAGAAWTGTGTTACATGTGTTTCTTTTCCTGGTTTTCCAGATCTAGCTTGTAATGTTACTTTCTGGAGGAAAAAGTCCTCTGTGGGGGAGCTTCCCACGCCTGCCCTGCTTTGGCCTGGATGCTTTAATAACACTGGTTTTTTTTTATCCGTTCTGAGGTATACCCGAGGGTCAAGAAGGAAACTGCTGTGATAAGGTGCCCTCTGCTTTCTAAAGGATAATGTTTCAATTACCCCCCGCACATTTGAATTGTTTGATGAATTCCAAGCAGTCTCTTGCAAATGGCACTGCATATGAAACTTATTACTGGAAAGAAGAGGGATTTTTCCCTACCAAGGCTTTTCCTTTTGACCTGCTTGTTGCTTACAGTTCAGTTAATACCAAGAGCTTTGTGTAAATTTTTTGTCGCTTCCCCAGCACGCGTCAGTAAATGCGAGTGGATGGAGATGCGCCGTCGTCATCACCCAGAATGTTTTCTTTCCTCAAACCCACTAATTAAGGCTGACTTAGATTAGCCAGGGGATTCAGTTAAGATCTATTTTACCTGACACACGTCAGTAGGAGTCCGAGTATTGCTTGAATATGCTCCAAACGTACAGAGTTAATATACAACTCTTCTAGCTTGCTGTTTTGAAATGCTCCTTGCAGCTTGCTTTGAGTTAAAATGCTTGTCAATTCAGGAAGCAGAACACTCTAGAAATCAATACCTATGTTGACCAGCTCATGATAATGAACTGCGAGGCTGACCAGAAGAGGTTTCATGCTTCTGTTTGATAACTGAAACAAAAAGAAAAATGTTTCTGCTCTTTCTTTTATTTTTTTWAAATTTTTCTTCRCTAAATCAAAATCTAAAATAAGAAAATTCTTCAGATGGAAGTGTTTTGGAAGTATGGCCAGGTGGGTGATGCTGGTGTGGCACTTCTAGGGCTGGAGATAGAGCCCTAGACCCTTACAGCTAGGAACAGAAGGTCCAATTTCATTTCAGGGAGAGGGTCACAGCTGGAGAACATCTGGTCTATGTGATATTCAAGGGGAGATTTATTATGCTTAGTGTATAATATATAGGTAAAATATTATATTAAGCTTAGTAGGAGACCTCACTTGAAAGACAAGAAAGCTGTGTTTTGTATTTTCTGCAGTTAATATGTAAATATTTTATATAGACAGAGTAGAGTTAAGAATTAATGCCAACTCTCTCCATCAGATGTCAAACCAAGTAAATAGCAGGCTGGGCTTTAACTTCTGCCTTTAGGCAGAGAGGAGGACATGGTTACAACTAGAGTAAATACCAAAAACTTAAAATGACAACAAGAACAAAAAAGGCAAATGCTCTCTACATCCATTTTATGCTTCATGTGCTCTGGTGCCTTGCCTTTCATTAATARTGTCTGCAAATGGTTGATGCAGATGATTCGTTTAGAAGAAAAAACCTCTTCATTTTCATTCCTTGGAAGCTTTAGCCATTTTTCATAATGGTAAGAATTGATGAGAGAGAGATTGACCTATATTCACCTAACAGGTTAATCTGCTCTGATACTGCATTTTCTAGAGAATAAATGATTAGCTGAAAACTTSCTAGTGAAATGTTGCCTCCAGTTGCCAGTCAGTGAACCAGTTGGAAATGAGCCAGGCTTCAGGAGCATGTTTTCCATCTGGCTAATGTTTTTTTTGTCATGCACACTCGAACTCCAATAACACAGGTCGTTTGCTAGTTTTTTGCAAGAATGGAGAAAATATGATTTTCTACCCCATTTTGAGTGGCAATCAAAATACCCACAAGTAGTGTATTCCTTTCATCTCCAGCTCTCTTGCTCATCCTTTCTATTTTATAGGTGTTGTCTCGTGTTAACACTCAGAGCTTCTGTTTCCAAGCCAGTGAATAAACCCCTTTTAGCACCATCTGAAAATGCTACCTATCATATGTATGAAAGCCTAGGATCATCTCCRGACAATTTTTCCACTTAATTCCAATGCAGTGTTCTCTCGGCGTCTTTTATATTTCAGTATCCCTGTCTGTTGATACAGTGGACAAAATTTCGGGCTGGATGCTGAGGAAATACSTGCTTGCAAAGCAGAGCTTTGGTAGGGGGTGAAGCATGTCTCTCAGGATTTATCTTGCTCARGCAGAAGTGGTTTTGATCTGAAGTGGATGAAGCTTGGATGTAGCTTGCAAGCACGGAAAATAGGCTAAGTTATTTTTCTTGACAACCCCAGCATTGATGGTGTGATTCTGTCTGTGGTACTGCAGCCCTAAAAGCCTCATCCTYGTGTTGCCTCTCCTATTTCAAGAGTGTCTCTCCACTATACTGTGTTTTCTGGGTGATTTTTTTTCCCTTTCGCCCAGCAATGTAGGTCAGGGAGAGCTCTATGGCTTTTAAATTCATATGGCAAGATTATTGCTGTAAATCGGACTATGTTGCTAGTAGCAAGGTTTTTCTTTTTTTCCCTGTGGAAAATAAATAAATTGTTTATGGTTAATTTTTTGCTGATACATGCCACTAGCTCTCTGTGGTTCAGATGGTGGTTGTTTGCACTTGCCGTGTTGGTGATACACTTGTGCAGAAGGAGCACTTGCATGGAAGAGATGAGCATTTGTTGAGCTCTTTCAAGAATGTGTAAAATAAGGAAAATATTTATATTTATAGCTCCYATTGGAAAGCTTTAACTGCTGCATTGAATCTCAACAGACCAACTTACAAGAGCACGTACTGCAGTCAGAAAGCATTAAGAAAATATATCACTTAGAAGTGTAGTCAAAAAAACATGTCTATTCTGAAGAATACTGAGCAAGGGTAGTACTCCCTATAGCCTGGAATATGATTTACTGGTTTTATGTCAGTATTTAGTAAATGTGTGAGGCTAATAGAAGTACTAAGAACCAAACTGTGCTTGGAGAAATAGTCTCCTTTATTGGAGAGCAACTTGTGAGCTGTTATCCGATTTGTATTTTTACAGTATGAATTACATTACATTTTAGGATTCCAGGCATTTGATAATCATCATATATGACAGGCTGTGCACACGCAACCATTGCTTTTACATTTCCATCTATATAAATTTGCCCAAAATATTGATTATTTTGCCGCTGTGCATTCCTGCATACAGGCTTCCCAAGTGCAGGTTTTATTCATAAACATGCAAACATGTGAGCCTGCTCAAAGCACATCTGCTGCTGGGGTTAGTGTGATCTCTGCYGCTGCTGTCGAAGGCAAAGACCCTAATTTGGTCTGATTCCAGAATCAGGATGAGGTCACCAATCTGCTTACTGGGATTTAATGGGCCCCAGAGTTTTTTTAGATTAGTGCTGGCTCTTTAGGATTGTGAGCTCAAACAGTATTAAAGAAGGTTGCCCCTAATAGAAACTGTGTCATGTTATACAATGTCATTGGCACTTGATGCAGATGTGTAAATATAGTGTACATAGTGCCATGTGTTCATCTAAAAATGTAAATTATTACCTAAGACGTAGGTGTCGAAACTGAATATTTTCAGGAATGGCAATACATTTCAAGGTGCTGTATGCAACAGATAGCAATGAGCTGACAAATTATAGTATCACTATGAYGGGGAAAAAAAGAGATCAGTCATCAGAGTATATCAAAATACATTCTAGTCTACTGTATTTTTCATGTAGCATTCATATGTGCAGAGCAAGAGCAATGTGGAATAGAGTCCTAAATTAGTAATATTAGTAATAAATATTGCAGTTTTTATTTCAAGCTATTTGTATATGTTAGTCACTTACCAGCCTGTATAGGCAGGTCCACGCATAAAAACGCTGTTAAAGAAACATTTTGAAGAACTTGTATTTGCTTTTAGGGAAAGCATTTCTTTGTATGAAATATTTTCACATTATAAMAATGTCTTTTTAACACAACTATTATTCAACTAAATCCTTCTGAATTACCTAGTTTTTGGTAGTACTAGATTTAGTATTGCCTAGTTTTTAGTATTACKCCCACTAGCTAAATTGTTTGTTTGATAGATTGTATTTGGAAATGTGACCTGGGATGTTTGCAAATGGAGTCTACCAATGGAAACTTAGTTAGTGGCTATAGTTAAATGCCTGGAAGATTAATCAGTATGTGCTTCTGAGAATCATAAAATGAATGTGGTTTTCTCCAAACTTTGTATTTTCACTGCCTTTATTTTCTTTGCCTCCCAGAGAGCTGGCAGAAAGATCTTCCACACGTGCCGTCTAACTGCTTGCAAACTGAGCTGAGAGTATTATAGCCATCCAAGAGACACACGTGTTCTCATAAAAATTCGTTTATAATAGCCTGCATCTGCCAAAACCTTTTTATTATTTTTTTCTCTAGAAAACATTTTTTAAAAAAAAAGTTAAAGTGAAAAGGTAAAATGAGTTATTTGCTTTTGGCCTTTAAGCTTTTATCTGTTTGTCTGTGCAGAAGGTGGTAGTAGGGAGGTGGTGGTAGGGTACCTATTGTTTGCTTTTGCCTTCTGTTTTGTATGATCCTTTTGTGAATTTTACTGATGTCTTTATTGTACACTGTTGTTCAAATAACTTCAGCAAAGATTTTTGCTGGCAGATGTGAGTCCTCATTAAATGTGGACTATTCTTACTATGTATCTATGTAATGAGTAGAACACTCATTCTGTATAATGAATGAAATATTCTCAAGTTACTGAAATTTCAGTTGAACTAAATTTGGGGTTTTTAAGCTTGCAGCATAATTTTCAGCAAACAGAGCCAAGGGACTTAGGGATCTAATTTGGATCAGTTAAACCTTGATTTGCTTTTAATAATGCCAGGTCTCATTTTGCAAGTTACACATATTGTCAGTAAGATGCACTTTATTAAACCTGAGGAAAACTTACTGATTTTTTGAAATTAGTGCTGTAGGAAAGATTCTCCATCCTATTCTTCTTGAATGTTACCCACTTAATTTCCTGGGGACTGGATTCAGAGATAGATTTGAAGAAATGTGGAAGTGCTTTTGACCTGTGCCCCCTTTCTCTTTTCTTTTTCTGGGGTAGAGAAACTGTGTTTTTTATGTGATTTCCTTTCTGTTTGCACACAAGAGACCACCATGTAGGCAATGCAAAATTGAAATAGCTGCAAAAAAAAAGCTTGTACTATGCCATATAGTTGCAAAATGCAAGATAACTCCAAAATGGAACTGTAAAATGAAGCTCATGCAGTGGTTTGGACACTGTTGGAATCTTTTTCATGGTACAGTTTATAAATGAAAAAGATAGCTGATATTTCCCCATGAAAAAGAATGAGGGGAAAAGAAGAGGTTTGCAGTCACACGCCAAAACACATTATGCCATGCAAGACTAGAGCAGGCACACACATTTATACAGTATATTGTTAAGATCCATTGGAAAGTGCAAATGCTAATTAGGAATGTGAACCAGCTAACCTCAACATCATTTAAAGTCCAATTATTTCTACTGGGATTTCATGAAACTAATCTGTTTGTCCTTGTTCCAGCGATCGTGCCCACTAGAGTTATTATAGTAATTGTACTAAATTTCATGCCAGGCTAGTGCTAGTGTTGCATTGTGCACTGGCAGCTTGACAGCTTTTCCAAAGAAAGTAGCTATGTTGTGTTTGCGTATGTATTCGTGCAGAAAGAAATACACAGACACTCTGCATTTAAAATCCAAACCCATGGCTATGATGGCTGTTTCTCTTTCTGCGCTCCTTGATTGATCAGAAAGGGAGGGTAATTTTCAATTMTTTTGGGTGCCCTGACTTTGTAGTCAATATATAGTGGAGATGGTGGCTTTTGGTGGCAGAAATGAATCCGTTTATAGCTGTTTGGCTGTGGGGCACTCTTTCTATCTTTGGGTTTTCCCTTGCCTATTAAACCCCCCAAATGTGATCTCTTAAAATTGCTTTCGAACAGGCCCATACCTGCTCACTGCGGACGGCTTCCTCCCCCAGCCCTTGCTCAGCATTTTGTATTCACATGAGGCTGCAGCATTGCGTGCAGAAATAGCACCGCTCTGAAATGCGTCACTTTGGAGGTTGCAATGGCTTTAATTTCTAGGAAGCTGAGAAGGCTGTTTTCTCCTCTCAATCCCTCATCCTATTTCCCTATCAGTGAGAGGAGGGTGATGTGCTGGTGAGTAAAAATAGAGCAGGGGAGCAGACCAGCGCTCTGCACTTCAGTCAGGTGTATGGAGGGGAAGACCATTAACCCTGCAGTGCCTGCAGAGAGACATGCAGAGATCACAGTGTCAGAGCTGGGTTGGTGGAAGGAGCTTGGGGAGGGATGCTAGTCCCCCCACTCGTTTGAACAGGGTGATAGTCAACACTAGGTTGGGTCAGCTCCAAGGGTGGCAGTTCCTCAGCCTCAGTAAGGAACCATTACTGGTGTCACACAGYTCCTCTGGTAAGAAATTTGTAAGTGTAGAGTTGCATTGTGCCTGGAAAAGGCCAGTGTGAAATGTCCTCCAGCATAGGTACCTTCTGGCTGGACTAAGGCTGGAAGATATGGCCAGTTCACTGCAATGTGGTTGCCATGCAAGTGCCTTGCTGTGGGAGAAAGAGGACATCAGAAAGCATCAGTAAAAATTTGTCTCTTTCATGCAGGGGAGCTTGCTGTTAATGTGAAACCTCCACAAGAAGTTGCTTTTCCTTTGGGACATCACCATTCATGAGGACCTTCTCCCCTGGGTGGAAGGGAATGGCACATACTGAAATACATTGTGCTGTGACTGGCTTCTGCAGTGGCCCAGCTCAGAGTGGTGACACTACATAGCAAAGATGGTTCCTGTGGTCTTAATAGCACCTGCAAGACAAGAAAGCTGTTTTCTTACTGATTTTCCAAACAGTTTTCTTAAGGGCTTACCACAGTAACATATGGTTTTGACAGCTTGACTGATATGGTACATGGTATTATTTGGGGTCATTATGAACAGCAAGTTGACATTGTGTCAGCAGTGTGCACTTGCAGGCCACAYGTGGAGCACTGTGTCCAAGAGATGGACCAACTTGGAATGAGTCCAGTGAAGGACTATGAAGATGATTAAAGGAGTTTGTTGGTGCCTCTGACAAATGAGGAGTGACTGGGAGAGCTAGGACTCTTTAGCCTGGAGGAGAGAAGTCTCAGGGAAGCTGTTATCAGTGTGTGTAAATATATGATTGGGAGGCACTGTAAAGAGTATGGAGCTGGACTCTTCACAAGTGCCTAGCAAGGGACAAGAGGCAGAGCACACAAGCTGAAACGCAGGAAATTCCATTTCAACATTCTTCACTGTGAGGGTACTTGAACGTTAGTTGCCCAGAGAGGTTACAGAGCATCCATCCTTGGAGAGATTCAAAACTCAACTGTGCTCGGATCTGAGTAAGCTGCCCTAGCTGACTCTGCTTGAGCAAGGGGCTTCCCTCAGATAGTCTGTAATTCTGTGATTATATGCACGTGCAGTACTTACTTTGTCGCTGAAATGCCTGTGTATCTATTAACTAAAGCTTGCTTTTTTTTTTCTTTTTAATAATATCAATTCATCTTAAGTACATTACAGTTTATGGGTTTAACCATAATGAAGAAAAACTTCCTCATTATTTTTCTGCACAGAGAAATACCAGGCATTGTATCTAAAAGTTCACCAGTGAAAATAATTGACTTTGCAATAATCCTGCTACACATGCAGTTGTAAGATGAAGTACTTCATGGTCAAGCTCCTCATTTGCGTTGTCAAGTTGTCTTGGTCCGATGGTTATGTTGCAGCATGCGGGATAGGAGTGTCCAGAAGGGATAATGCCCGAAGATCCCTGAACTTCAGACGTCACAGACAAGTGCAAGGGAAATATAGGTTTGTTCTTTCGTCTGGGTCCTTAGACCATTAGCTGAAATATATAATTTTGCATAATCCAGTGTTTTTAATAGTGTTAACACTGTCATTTCTCATTTTCAGTCTGCTGAGAAACAGTCATTAATGGCCTAGATATGAAAAAGGGAGAGGATGGATTAGGGCATGGTGTGGAGGAGCACTGGGCAGAGTGCAGGGCCAGAAGAAGACTACGCATCAGGAAAGAAAAACTGGAAAGGGAGATGTCAGATAAGGTCAGCCGTGCTGGGTTGCTGAGAGTTGGGARCTGGAGTAGGCAGAGGCAGAACAGAAGCCGTGTGAGAAGCTGCCTTGGAGGACTCTGGACGTGGACTGATTCCGGGGAAGCCAATTAGGGGAGCGGGAGAGCCTTTTGTAGCCTTCCGCCTCCCGAGGAGGAAGAGGCTCGGGGCCAAAAACAGATGAGAAGCTGGCGGAGAAAGACAGTTTCTCCCCTCCCTGGCATGTGAGAATTGCTGGCGGGTGCAAACTTGCCAAGTTTGCTGCTCTTGGCTCTTTTCACTGGGAGCTTGACCAGGAGGCTGTTATTTTCCAATTCCCACTTGGAGTRAGAGTCGTGGGGTTTATGTAATTTCAGGGAGGAGACTCTTGCCTTATTTACCTTATGGGACGATTCGTCATTTAGGTGATTAGTACTATGCAGCATGAGCTTAAAAAATATATTTTTCAATCTACAAATAACTACAAAGATACTTAAGAGCGCATTTTGGATTACTGAGAATGGCTTGGTGTTTTCTTTCTTTTTTTGAATTAAGCTGTCATTCATACCAACGAACAGAGTATCAGTCTTTYATTCCCGTAGAATTATCACTCTAAAATGGTAGAAAGCAAAGGTTTAGAATGGACTTGGGATCTGTGAGTTTGTAACTGGACTTTTATTTCTCCTTATTTTCTCTCTGACTGCTTGATGAAGTTATAATACCTATACCTTATCTGTCTTGCTTGTTTAGGCATGTGATGAAATAAAAGCAATTAATACAATSATGGAAGGCCTGTTCATTTGCTTTCGTTGTTTTTGCGTAACTAAGCACTTAATTTTCAATGGGCTTATGCAGCAGTCCTTCTGTTTCTGTCCAAGGTTATTTGGAGAGAATATGTATGCTAACATTGCATGGGTGCCTACATTGGTGCTGTATGTAGTAGTGCTGCATGTACATGGATACACCAATAATCCTGAGGGGATTTCTTTCCTTTTTGATGCAGCGCAGCCCCACACAACTGCTTCCTACAATTCTCTACTAAAACATCTTGGCTCGCAGCTGGTAGCTACTATTTCTCAAAGCTGACATCTGTGCAACTGCTTGGATCAGCAAGATGAAACAGCTCCTGTTTTGACCTTGTATGACTCTTAAGACAGGGCAGTGAAGTGTGGCGATTCAAATGCCTCTAAATGATGCGGACAGGTTGTTTCCTAAAGTGGGTATTATAGAGATTTATCATATATTTCACCTACTGAGTTCTCTCTATTTAGGATAGCTGCTTAGTTTTCTATCAATTAGAAAAGCGAGAAATTCAGCAAAATATAGCATAGCTTGTTTCCAGCAGAAATGTGATTATTTTGGCTTGAAAGTTAAGACTTTGTTCCTCTATATGCACTAGTGGAAATTCCTTTTTTATCTGTTTGCTCATCTCCATGGAGTTTAAAGTATAAAGCTGCCAGCTTCTATTACATACTTCCAAGTTTGTGGCTTGAAGAATTAACTGAAGATTTGTTTGAAATCATAGAGCAACTGAGGCTATAGCTGTGCTTCCTCATATAGGAAGAGGAAAGTGAAAAGGAGAATAAGGCCCTAGAGCTGCTTACTCAAGTGATATGAGAAGACACAGTAAGTGAAGTTAAGGCAATATACACCATTTGGAATACACTTCTGTGGCATGTTTTCCTCTCAGCTGAAGAACACTTGTTAGACTTTATCAACCTCATTTCTCAGTTTTACCATCAATAAAACTGTGAAAGCTATTTCTCTCCTTCCTGTCTAATGTACCATCACATCTTCAATAAAAATACAGAATTAAACATAAATTAGGTTATGCAGTGCAGTGCAGTTTACTGTGTTATTTTTCATAATGTTTTTGCTAGGTGTTGTGACAGCAACCCTCAATTTTTTTGTTATTTTTATATTTTACTGGCTTGCTTACCACTTCTAAAATAGTTTGAGGCCAGCTCTGGGCTCTTACCGTTCTGTTGGCATAGCTGTGTCACTTTGGATTGCGAAATATTCACATGCTCCAGCCAACACTGCTGCGCTGGCAACATGGCCTAGGTGCAGCTTAACTGAGAGAGTGTTTTTCTCCACTCCATGCCTATAGTTGAGGGAGTAAGTGCAGGAGGACTAGTGCTGCATGCCCACCAAGGGGCCCTCATAAAATAGCAGTAGTGGCAGGGGTGCTGTAGGGTAGAGGTGATGTGGATCCAGATGGCTGACCTTTAAGGAATGGCAGGCTGCAATGGATATACTCAGTGTAACTCGACCACAAATAGTCACTGCATAACACTGAAAACAATAATCTCTGCAATGTCCTGGATTTGCCCTTATTATTTTAATGAAGATAAATTCTAAGGACGTGCTCTGTTGTCTTCTGTCATAGGCCTCAGTGTGTGCTTGAAGTAATAAGTGTATTTCCATTCTGCTTAAAGTCATGCATAACAGCTAAAGAAGCTGTCTCACTGACATCAAGTTTAAGCTGAAATATTTATATATGCGTATGCATGTGCGTGTGTTTGAAATAAGCTGGAGAGAATGTTTTCTTTCTCCTTCAACTGAGATGGTCTCCGGGAGGCACATGGTGTCTGGTGAAACATAGCACAAATACTTTTGAGTTCTCTATCACAGCTAATGCCTATTGAAGTTTGCAAAGGAAGCTCATAAAAAGGACTTCTCTACCTTTTTATTTATTTATTTATTCTTAATCCCCAATGCCATATATAATACTGAGAGTGAGGTTGACCTGAAGGTTTTGATAGGACTTTTGCTGTCGACACTGAAATATCTTTTCATACAACTTGTTACAATAAAGATTAACAATAAAGAAGGTTACTGGAACACCAGAAAACTACTTTTTTACCCAGTAGCATTCCTGTGAGAGATACTGTGCTCTTCTCACTGACTTCAGAAGATGGTGTATTGCATTTACCTTTATGTCACACAAAAAAAAAAGGATCATGAAATTGGTCCACAGTGCAAGTAAAGCAAGGAATATCTCCACACCTGCTTTTTCCTGCAGCAGATTGCCTTGGAGTCACAGCTTTGATAATAGATTCCTGGGAATATTTGTACTATTGTTTGTTGCTACTGTTGCATACAAAGAAAGCTCTGAGTGTTATTTTTGCTGAGGCACAACCTTGGCATAAATTTGAAGTAGCAATTTCTGGAAGGCAGAAGAAATCTTGTAATTGAAACATGACGTCCATTGATTTATTTCTAACTCTGCTACTGGACCTKAATCCTTATGTAAAACAGATTTATCCCATAAGAACCATCAGGTTCTTATGAAGCTCCAGATCAATGGGTTTGAAAGATAGGTCAGTTTAAATAAGTCGATTTGGGGTTATTGATTTGGGAATTAAACAGAAAAGATGTTACTTTAATGGTTATATCACACGGGGAATCATTTTGCACAAATGATTTTTTTTTCTTTTTATTTTCCAGAAACGTTCCAGAGGTCAAGTGCTGTTTGACAAAGTATGTGAGCAYCTGAACCTTTTGGAAAAGGACTACTTTGGACTAACATACAGAGACACAGAAAACCAAAAGGTAACACACCAACTTTGGCTGGACTTTTGGCATATGGACTTCAGATTTTCCCTTAGACACTCCCCCTAAACAGTCGCAAATAGTCTAGAAATTTATATTTTTCTTTCCAATCTGCATGCATGTAGTTAGAATTGTTATTTTTTGGTGCTACTTGAGAACATACCCTGCATTTCTGTGGCTTCCCGCTATGTTCACTGTTTATGACATCAAAGAAGTTAATCATGTAGCTGGTTCTCTTTCTAGTAGGATTTATTTCATTAACGTCATAGGTGAAAATTAGATTTACATTCCTAGATTTATTACTAAACATATAATACTCCCACATGAATTATTTAATGCTATGGTTGGGATAAAGATACGCAGGAGTTGATTCACTCTACATGATGCTAACTATGAAGATAAAGCATGGCTTTAAGTTTTGGCTTATTCTGTCTTAGTGTTATTGTTGATTTGGTTTGGCTAAAGACACAGGTCTTAAGAAACAGTTATTAGCAATAGTGAATCATGTTCTGTCTATGTGTATCACAACCTCAGGATTAAATAAGCTATTAACTATGTGCAAGAGTATTTAAGGTTCAGGTGATAAATACATGTGTACTATTGTAGGCACATTATGATAAAAGAAGGAATATGAAAGGTTGATTTCAAAATATACTGTGTGTATTTTGGTGTTCTAAGGTAAATATTTKAGAAGAATCCAGTACTGGAACTCTTATGGCAAGCTGTGCCATAGCCTAGCAGAGCTTGCCAGTTGGAGGTGTTCTGTACTTGGCATGGCCTCAAAGGTCTGCCCTTAGGTAGCTGGACCTATTGCTACTTTTTTAGCTGTTTGTGTCATGTAAGAACATTTATATTTTCTAGGCTTCCCATTGTTTCAGTTGTATATGAAATAAAAGAAATCAGTCTGTGATTTCTTTTGTGTGTGTATTTTTTAATGTTCTCTGACCCTTTCATTACAGACTTCTAAATAAGAGGATTTTGTCCTTGAGACAGAAAATCACTTAAGCAGACACTTGGTCCATGCCGTTTCTAGATAACACTTAAGCATATGCTTAATTTTGAGCTGTGGTTAAAGTTAGGCAAATGTGTAAGTGCATTTCCAGATAGGTATGCTTTCCTTATTTGGAAAAAAATGCATTCATTATTAATAGGTGGCTTAGAAGTGCTAAACGTTTATAGATCACCAGTTACTCTTAAGAGATAAATAGCTAAAAGAATAATTGACTGACACCATATTTATTGATCAATAATGTGTATATTCTTGATGTTRGAGTACTTACCAGTTCACCTCTATCCTCTGCCAGATATCTTCCAGCTGGACAATATCTACACCCACACTGTATGCCAAATTTGAAAATAGAAGTCCTGATGCATCTTTAATTTATTGGTGCATAACGCACTTTTGTGCTCAGAAATAGTTGGAACTCGTTTTGCCTCTTTGATTAGCACTGCTTTGGGGTTTGGACAGCTGTGAGCTGGTCATTTTGGATGGGAGTCATTTGCTGTGTTCTGCTTGTTTGCTATTTCTTTAACATTTTTACCCTGATACATTTGTTTGTCTTTTCTTGGAGAAGATGGAACTTTTCTAGGGGAAGCAAACTTTTTGTTCCGGCACATTTTAAATATTGATTTAACTCGAAGGCAGTGCAGSAGCGTGAGCACTTTGCCTCCCAGTACTTAAGAGTGGGCGAAGYAGGTACAAAGCAGAGCGCCTCAGACGTTTTAAGGGTTGGCAGGAGCTAAAGCAGCAAGAGGCAGCGAGCTGCTGCGTGCCCGCTCCGGAGGGTTTGTGCCGGGGCCAGCAGCGCTCCGTGGCAGCCAGGGAGTAGTAACACATCGCTGTGATAATTCCCCACCTCCTCAGCAGCGTCTGCTCACATAGCCAGCTATATCACCTCGGCTGTAGAGCCTGTGCCCTGTGCTAACCCCTCGCCCTTGCTCCGGGTGGCAAGCACGGATGCATCCCGTGCCCTGCGTACTGACAGCATAGCAARGCTTTTCAGCAGGCTCAGCCCTTCAAGGATTAACACAGAACAACTTCGTGACAAGCTTGTGGAAGTGTGATTGGCATTTTCCCAGAAGATATTTGGGAAAAAAGATTTCTGCACATTGTTTTGTTTTTTAATTTTAAGCCAGTCAGCTCTTAAACTTCTGTTATGCTTAGTAAAATCCTGATTCTACCTAGGGGCACAGGTTAATACTAAGTGGTATTTCTGCCTACTGCTGTTTCAAAGAGTAAAGCATGGACCTTTGAGTTTTCTAGGACTGTCTCTTAGCACTATTAAAAAAAAAAAAAGTTTATTGTATTTTCTAATTCAGATTGAAAAAGGAATCATTTTCTTTGCAGAATTGGTTGGACCCTGCCAAGGAAATCAAAAAGCAGATCCGAAGTAAGTTTGTTATCATTCCTGTGTTTATTTCAAGGGGTCCGGAGAACTTTCAGGCTGGTTTATCTCAAAGTCTGTGATTTATAGTTATCAGGCTTGTATTGAGCCAGACTG
>NW_020454760.1:4072549-4092481 GCF_003342845.1 Nothoprocta perdicaria
TGACCATGAGGCAGCAGTGTGCCCTGGTGGCCAAGAAGGCCAACGGGATCCTGGGGTGCATTAAGAAGAGCGTCTCCAGCAGGTCAAGAGAGGTGATCATCCACAGGAACTTAAGGAAGCATTTCTTCACTGTGAGGGTGACAAAGCCCTGGCACAGGCTGCCCAGAGAGGTTGTGGAGTCTCCATCTTTGGAGATCTTTAAAACCCGTTTGGAYGCAGCCCTGTGCCCCGTGCTCTAGGTGACCCTGCRTGWGCAGGGGGGTTGGACTCGATGACCTCTGAGGTCCCTTCCAACCTTGAGCATTCTATGATTCTATGATCTCATAGCCCCGAAGGCTGAGGAGCTCATGGTTTTTGTGGACTGGGAGCACTTACCCACTGCTAATGCTAGGCACAGCCTTAGTTTCTCAGACAACATGGGCTCTTAAACCACGAAGAGTCATTTCATGCAGACTTTGCGAGTGGGCTCAATAGCCTTTTCCACATCTGCTCTGATTCTCAGTTGTGATTAAGACAGAAATCTGGTAAAACCCCTGTGAGGAGACTTCACTTTTGAAATGAGTTGCCATATGATTTGGCAAGTACCAGCGGCACTGCTTTTGGAGCTGTCACATTAATTGTTTTATTTCATTTGCTGCTTAGCTGCAAACCTTAGTCCTGAGGTCAGAAAACCAACCAAATGTGCACTCAGGCACTAAGACAGGCAGGATTAGGTCATTCTTCCCAGACCGCAACGGCAACCTGCTGTAGAAGCCCTGGAGGCTCAAAACAGGATAAGGGCCAAGGACACACTCTCTCTGAACTATAAATAATGCGCACGGTCTAAGTGGTTGATGCCACCTGGCTGCATCGTGTAGAGAGAGGCTGCCCAGCAAGACACCTCTGTAGTGGGAGCACTTTTCACCCTGGCTCATGGCTCGTGTAAATACCTTCCCTGCTTCCCATGGGAGATGCCAGGAGGTTCATAGAAAGGGCTGGAGGGAACACTGAGCCCTCCTCTCCAGCCTCAGAGCATCACAATTGCTGCAGGGAAGGGGCACTGGGTGCAGGGAGGATAGCTTTGGCCCCTGTGGCCTGTCTCAGAGCCTAAATTTCACGTCCTTCTGCTGCATCTCACCCCCAGCCTCTGAATTACCTGAACATTTTAGGTATTTTATCCCATAAAGACATCAGAGAGTTTCTCAGGATCATAAAACATGAAGTGGCATTACTAGAAACAACTTGACGTTTGCAGAGATGCAAAAAGCCTGAAGTTTGACATTAAGCAAAGTAACCTTAGGGGATTAGGCCACAGATATAAATTATTTCTTTGCATTGCTGTTATTTAGATCATCTCCAGGAACACTTAGCATCCTATAGTAAATAGCACTCCATCTAAAGTGTCTTTCTTCTCTGCCTTTCAAAAGCTTGAACTTTGCTCCAAAAATGACCATTCAGTTCACAGAGAAACAGCCAATTTTCTGCTTCATGTGAATATTTTAAAAAGYTCAGTTGTTAAATTTAGCTCTCTGCTGCATTACAAATTCAAAAATCTCTCACAGGAAAGTTGTGTCAGGGCCACTAGTCTCAAAATGTGACGTACCTTTTTTTTTGCTTTTCTTTTTAAAATAGATGAAATGTGTGTGTTTGCATAGGCAGGAAAAGCTCAGTAGCTTTGTGTCTACATATTTTGTGAACAGTGACTTCTATAACTGTGTTTTTACAAACAAATGTACCTCATAGTTTAAATTTATTGGCTCAGGTCTAGCAAAAGTCATATCTCCCTCCAAGATGCAAAGGGTTAATTTACACTGAGTGGAAAGCTTCCCCAGTCACTAAGAGCACTTCAAGCACTAGGAGCACTAACTGCGCTTTTCCACCAGTATTACTTTCATGTAAATGATCTGCAATGAAAAATAATCAAAATGCATGTTTCATTGTATCCCTTCTTTTTCTACTAAAAGTGCTGCAGACCTTGATGAGGCAAATTATGTTGATTGTCAATGCAGGCAAAACAGCTGAGCCTCAAACTCTTGCTTTGAAATGCGTTTAATATGTGCCCGAGCTGTGAGTTAGACGMTGAAAGGTTGTGACAGCGAGAGATTAACCAGGGCAGAAAAGTCTAGTCCTGGACTTGATGCAGGGAGTAGAAGATGACATTTGTAGAAGATGACAGTGATAATTTGCTTGCTTTTTAGAATTCACCTTCCAAGTTTGAAACAAGATAACTTTGAAAAAGTAGGACTCTTAGGTATGGCAGTTTTCATGAATAGCAAATAATAAAAGAGGAAATTGCAAACTTGCTAAATGTTAGTTGMGTGGTAGGAGACTGAGAGATCCCTAATTCCCTGATAAATAAGCCATCCTTTTTATTATGGGGTTTGCAAAATTAAGCTGTCACTGTGTATAAGGCCTCCAGATCGCACCCTGCTAGTTCTAACTGATGGCTTCAGCTGAGGTATGTTGTATTTAACCCATTGATACCCTGAACCCATTGATACTCTGAAGTATGTGAGTGAGGACAGAAGCTCCCAAGGGAGATACGTTAGGCTTGATTTATTTTGTGTGTGCCAGAGGCCAGGCTCAGATTAACCTGTGGGGCATCCAAGCCCCCTGCTCTCCAGTGTATGGGTCAATCGCTGGGCTGGCCCTCAGCTCGTCACCTGTTCCCAAATGGGACATATCCCAGCCTCTCTGCTAGGCAGCTATTCATCCCATAGACCAAAAAAAAAAAAAAAAAAAAAAAAAAAAGAAGTAGAAAAAGTCCTCATGTGAAGGAACCTCAAATTTTCATCAGGAGCTGAAATCCTAATGGATACTTTGCAGGAGACAGAAATGCCTAAATAAAAGCTCCCAGACATCTCATTTGGAAAACCTTGCTGAATTTTCAGGCAATCAGCTGTAAAAATGATTAGAAAAGCTTCAGCATACTTTTACTCTGTCTAGTTTATAATCTCTGTACCATAACATGTATCAGGCTGGCCTTCCAGACCTCGGTTCATCAGAAGGTGCTAGGGGCCAGAGAACTGAGGATCATGAAAAAAACACTCGTAAGATTCACATGGAAGAGTCCAGTTTCTCAGAGTCCATGAGCACCTTCCCATTCCATAGCACTTTCTCCTTACAAAGACCCACATAGATCTTCTCAGAAGCAGGATTAATTTTCTTTTTTTTTTTTCAGTTAGATTGTAATTTGATGTCAACACATTTTGGAAAAGTGACAGGTTACCGTGATCTGGGTTTCTTGAGTGGAGAAATACTGTGATTTAAGTGACAGAAATAGATATAGAGAGGTGTATCCCACAAGGAAGGCCTAGATGGGCAGCTCTTGCATTAAAATGCCACCATATTGCCTGCTTTTTATTTGTATTTGAGACATGCAGTAGCATAGCCTGTCACCTTCYTCCGAACAGCTTGTATGGTCATGTTGTTATGTTTAATTCTTTCTCAGCTTTAATCTTAATACTATTACCACATTTAAAGCTAACCTCGCAGAAAAGAAAAATGTTAAAAACAAAAAATACTAATCACAGTGCAAACCAGCATCCCATGAGGCACTTGGACCTACCGAAATTCTAAAAGATTTCCTCAGTTTCAAAGGCCTTTATGCAGCGATGGCACCTGCGGTTGTCCTTGCAGTTCTGTCCCCACCGCAGTTTGTGTCGCCTGGGCCAGGAGCTGTGTGCTGAGGCAGCACTCGGCCACGGTGCTGATAAGCCCTTATGGGCAGGAAGGGTTGAGCGTGGCTCGCGTGACTCCCCTTGCGTTTTGGAAGCTCATTTAAGCACTAGTTTGTGGTGCTTTTAGTGCTGCTGCATTTAGGATTTCTTGTTTTTGAAGCTCAAATAGACTGCCTTTGCAGGTGGTTAATCCTAGTATTGAATTGCTGCTCTCTTTGGGTCTCTGCTTCAGTGAAAATCTCACTAAATAGGAAAAGATCTGTAAGATTTAGTTTAATACTGTAGTTGTKAGGGGAAAAAGTATCTTCAGGGTAGTATATGGGATAAAAAAAAGAGATGCTTCAGGCTGTTTTTATGACTTGTTTGACTGTAGTATTTTTAAGGCTGCTGGTAATATAACAGCATGAACATCTCCGTTTTCACTTGCTGTGTGCTTTCAGTAATGCTCTGCTTTTTTCCAGGTGGTGCTTGGCAGTTTGCATTTAATGTGAAATTCTACCCTCCAGACCCTGCCCAGCTATCTGAAGATATTACCAGGTGTTTAAAACATTAAATACCTTTCTAGAAGGGGGTTAAAAGCTGTTTTGGATAGTGCTTACACTTTAATTATCTGAGATGAGGAATGTTTTGCTTTGCAGTTGGTTTCCTAACTGCTAGGAGCTTATGGAAAATATGTGATGCTTTGGCAGAAAAGACACTGTGAACAGTTTTTAGTACTCTGAGCTAAGAAWACTTTCTTTTTCTTTCATAACTTGACTCTAAAATCAAGCATTTCCAATAGAGATATTCTTGAGATTTGATCCTACTTTAAATATCCCCAGGCCTGCCCAGTGTCCAGTCTTGCCAGTTGCCACTGTAACTTGTGTACTGCAAGTTCTTATTGTCTGTAAAGTCACAACTGTGAAAAGAGAGAGTGGGGATAAGGATGAGCATGTTTGTAGTTTTTATATGACCTCTAGCTCAGAATGCAGTTGATGCACACAGGGTAGTGAGTAGATGCAGGCTGTTCCTTGGCTGCCACTTTTACTAGTGATGCTGCAAGCATGAATGAAAAACACTTGTTTGGGTTTCCTCCTTGGTGTAAGACCAAAAAGCCTTCTAAACCATGAAGGATTTTATGCTGTTCCCTAGCCTATTCTAGCATTTTGTAGCCTCTTAGTATTTTTAGATATTCGTTGCTTTGTCAACTAAGACAGCATTTAGATAAAGTCTTCAGTGCAGAACAGAGCTCCCCTGCACTGGCCAGGGGACAGTTGAACAGTTGAATATGTATATTGAATATAATAAGCTATAATGAGTGTCCCAAAAGTTCACAGTTAACAGTCTGGGAGAAAGGAAGAGTTGCATTCTCTCTCATGTATAATTGGATTGAACACATGGAGGAAATCTCTATAGGATTTAAGAATATTTCCTAATTCCTGACTTTGGGTGCACGTCCCACTCCTCTGTCAGCTCCACACTGGACTAGGACCTGGAAATGAAACCAAAATTACCTCCCAGCTCAGAGCCAGAGCATATACACACCAGAAGTACAGTAAAACTGGTGGTGGTGGCCGAGATGTCTGTCTCACCCACCCTTACAACTCCCCCAAGGCCTCTCTGCCTCAGCCACAAAGCCAGCAGACATTATTTCTGAGTTTTTCTCATTCCTTTTATCTGGTGCTTCCTTGCACTGTTCATCATCATGTTTTATAAGAGCACTTACTGTTTGAATGCATTTTGAGAAAGCGACATAACTTTTTAATGAGAGGTTGTATTTTTTTTTTGCTTTCTTGTAGTTCATCGACCATTTAAGAAGCATTTTGTTTTTTCTCCTCAGATAATATATATATATATGTTAGCTATACACATACGTTTTATATTTACTATAAGAAATTCTTACATTTTAAATCTAAAGAAGAAAATTGCCCAGAATAGCTGTATAAAGATACGCTAGAGTGTTTGATGGAGATTTCTTCACCTAGCATTAAACAAAATGGCAAGCTATTTTATTAAGAAATCTCCATGCTGCTTTATGAGGACTAGTTAATTACATCTTGCTACCCACAACTTAGGCAAAGATTTTATTTTTTTATCCTTTTTAACGCCTGAAAAATATAATGCATGGGCATTTTCAGCAAATTAGAAGCAACAGAAGACTTAAGACATTCTTGACGTCTCTTTGGAGGCTGCTCCCTTTTCTGAGYGCTGGAAGGGGCTTTCTAAGCTGTCTGCCTGCTCTGTTGCAGGTACTACCTCTGCTTGCAGTTGCGAGACGACATCGTCTCCGGCCGGCTGCCCTGTTCTTTCGTCACGCTCGCCCTCCTGGGCTCCTACACGGTGCAGTCGGAGCTCGGCGATTACGACCCCGATGAATACGGCAGCGACTATGTCAGTGAATTCCGCTTTGCACCAAACCACACTAAAGAACTGGAAGACAAAGTCATTGAGTTGCACAAGAGCCACAGGTGGGCAAAGGATGAGTGACTTGCACTCAGCTCCAGCATGAAACGCTACAATTTGCTGCCATGTCTTGCTGGAAATTATAGCACTTAGTAAGGAGGGTTTTAGGAAAAAGCACCTCTCTATTTCTTTGGTTAGTGATTTGAAGCAGAGCTTTAGCTCTGGTTGAAAAATAACAAGCTGTCTGAGGGGTGCAGCTTTAGCTCAGACAGGATGAAAATATTTTCCAATTGCTAAATTTTCTTTCCGATTTTGTTTCCTTAACATCGGCTGCTTTTTCTCAGGGGAATGACACCGGCAGAGGCTGAGATGCATTTCCTGGAGAATGCCAAAAAATTATCGATGTATGGAGTAGATCTCCATCATGCCAAGGTATGGTTGTTTAAACCGGAGCCTGCAGTGGTCATCTTTTTCATATCATATAATATTCCCTGATTTTAATGTTTGCCCTGATTCTTCTTGTTTCAAAAAAAAAAAAAGCAATTTGTGGAGTAGATCGCTAGTCTATATGAGGAAAAGTGACTCTTAGAATAAGCATGGATTTATTTGCAACTGTAACATAATTTAGCCTGTATTTCTAAGATGTTGCTTGTCAGCCATTGGTAGATGTGTTTTAAATATTGCATATTGATAAAAAAAAAAAGAAAGAAACACCCTTTGGGATAAATACTTAATGGACAGAAAAATGAACAAGAATATTAGAAGCTGTCCAGAGAGCAATCAGTTTTCATTTCATTCAACTCCAAACTCCATTTTTGTAAAGCCAGCTCTGGTCTCAACTAGATAAACAGGTCATTTCCAATACGGCAAACAACTTTGAAACTCTTAATTAGCTTGCTGGAAACCTAATCAATTATTAGGAGTAATCAATTATTATCAGTAATAAGGAGGCAGAGTCCAGTGTCTGTCCCCCAAGTGCAGTCATTGCAGTTAACTGGAGGGAGAGTACTTCTTTTGGAARCATTCTCCCAAGATGAAGTAGTTTCTGTAATCATCAGCAGTTAAAGGGTTGGTCAAAAGTAGTCATTCTTACAGTGGTTTGAGAAAGCCAYCCAACAACCTGATGGTGTTTGTTTGCCCCCTCCCCTTTTTCATTTTTCCAAATAAATAATTGTTATTTGTTCTTCACTCTTCAAAGTAAGACTAATGGGTTTCCACTTCTTTGAGGTTACTAAGTATGCTCAGCAAATGAATGATGAACAAAGAATCCTGGGCTCTGGAGAGCCCTGCATTTTCTGTGAAAGGTCACTTTACTGTGAGCCTGTTTTTATTCTGCAGAGGACTCTTTCAAGCGCTAAGACAAGTTTGCAGCTTGGATCTTGAAAGGGCCTGCAGCCACCTCCCTGGGGCATTTCATAGGAACTGGGCATGCGTGTTACAGAATTCAAAGCAATCTTTTGTGTGCTATTAATTGCCTTCCCTGAAAATGAAAAATCTGAGAATGGCTCGATGGGCAGCTTTGGACTGGGAGGCAGGCTGCCGCTTTTCCTGTCGCTTGCAGATAGGCGCACAGTCTYGAGGCACATTCAGAGCAAGGCTCGAAATGGTTGGCAAATGTCACTCGGTAGCTTTTTTAACAGCCTTGTCCAACACAAAGAATTCTGTAAAATAACAAAAAAACAAACAAACAAAAGAAACAACGACAACAAAAGAGCTTCTGTTCTAAATGTGTAGCATGTTTCATTACTGAAAATTTAACATACTGTGCCATTCAGGCCAAATTGTTTTCTTCAGAATTGGGGCGTACTGGAGAAAGGCTTTTAAATCTAAGGTAAGCTATCCTGAGATAACATTTCTCCCCCCAAAAAGCTATCAGCATATGGTTTTACTGTTCTGTTTTTCTTACRGAAAGATGCAGGGCAAGAGAAGCTGGTAGGCAAGCTGATCACTCTCTTAACATATATTATTTAAGAAACCTGCATTTATAACCAAGTTTGGTTTGTTTGTGGATTAAAAAGAAAAGGTCTGGGATCTTGGAAAGTGAGCTAAATCTATGTGAAAWGCAATATTACAGTTTAGATTAGGTCCGCCACTTAGTTCTGACTGTATCAGACCATCAAGTGGGTCAAATGCCTCGGTGGGGTGCTTTTCACTCAGACAGTGGCAGAGCTCTCTGTGTTAATTGATGTCAAAAGTCAATTCCTTAAGGCTGTGCAGGTTTAAAAGGTATTCAACACGTTGGACTCACTAGCGACAAGTAGTTCTAAATTAGCAAACACAAAACTGCAGTTAAAAAACACATTCAAGTGGACAGATTTGTCCACTGAGCAACTCTAATAAATGACAATTCCAATAAATTTCCCACTTAYCTGCAAAACTAGAGATATTTGCAACTCTGTGTCTCATGTACTGGGCATTATGGATAGGAGCTTTCTGTGCCATGCAAAGGCATCACTCCTGGAAAAAAAAAGCCAAATTCTCCTCTTATTCAGGTTTCACCACAGGAGTATCACATTTAAAAGCAATCATTGACACCAACAAGTAGAAGGAGCCTTGAATACACTCACATCTGCTGCAGAGGTGGGTTCGAGGAAAGAAAGCTTTTTCTCGACAATTTTTCAAGAATATATTTCATATTTCAGAAGAATTAGCCCCTTGCCTGTGCAGCTGTGTGCCCTATGTACACATGTGTGCATTTCGGGCATCTGCCAGGCAGTATGATTTCAGGCAATGAGATTTTTTTTTTTTTTTTATCTTTAATGGCTTCATTATGTTTAAAGATTTACTCACTGCCTAGGGAGCTGTAAAACTGAAGTCCACTGACCAAAAAAAAAACCTTCTGCAGTACCTCGCATTGAAACCTCATCAGAATTTATTTGGGAAATAATCTACCTTTAAGGAGCAAAGTCATCATTGTGGGAACATGTATCATTTATTGGTCTGTTTTTTAAYAGTGGGGTGACCTTTTGGCGCTAATTGTATATACATCGCATCTCTGAACTAAAGCATTTTTTTTTTATTTCAAGCTGTACTGTAGTAACCTTTTCATCTAGATTGACTACGTGTGTCTTTGTGTTCATCTTAAAATGTAATCAGATTTTTCTCTATATTCTTAAATGTGATTTGTTGGGAAAGCTAAAGGAAAATTATAAAATAAGGTCATGATTGTCATAGCTTGACAAGTTTGACAGAGATTGACCTCTCCATAGTTTCTGTTCTCAGAATTTTGTAAGTTTAAACTTATCTTAAAACACACAAAAAATAATAGAATTGTATCCTTGACAGGCTCTGGCAAAGCTTATGACTATTTGAAATCTTGAAAGGGAAGTTCTTTCTTCTGAGGGGTGTATTTTAATAGGATTATGGCCAAATCTTTTATAAGATTAAGATATCTGAATTACACTTACTCTCTCAAAACGGTCAAAACACAGATGTTGCCACGGAGTTTTAAAAGAACCTTTCTGGTCTAAGTGCTTAATTTGCCTAATTTTCCACCTACTAGTCGTTTCACATATTACTGCAGAAAAGTGAGAATGTAAAAATATTGGGCATAGGCACAACAGCATTAAAGAAACTAGCAAACCTACACAAGCAAACTGCAGGGAAAAAAATAAAAACCCAAACCCTTTCACAAGGCTTAGTCATGGAGATGAGTGATTCAGGGACAAGTAAATGGTATATAGCCCCACTAACTTTCAATCTTGTATTTATGCTAATGACATTTGGGAAGTAATGACATTTTTCTGTGTGGATAATCTTATTATTTTAATAGCTTGCCACATTTTCCTCCATTCCTTTTAGAGTCTTTCTACAAAGTAAAGTAATATTGAGCCCTCTCACCCTGCCTGACCTTACTATTACTTTCATAAATGCAGATAATAAGTAGAATAAGGAGGCTAGGTTTTAAAAGTGAGATCACTGCACCAGATGTATTAAAAATGTGTGGCTCATAAATATATATATATATGTATAAGAATCTATAAAACTTTGGGATATAGAAAGTACTCAATAAAGCACACTGCTTCCTTTTGCAGGATTCTGAAGGAGTGGAAATCATGTTAGGTGTTTGTGCGAGTGGTCTCTTGATATATCGAGACAGACTGAGAATAAATAGRTTTGCCTGGCCAAAGGTTCTGAAAATTTCATACAAGAGGAACAACTTCTACATCAAAATCCGACCAGGGGAGGTAAGAGCTTCCCCTCCCTCCCTTGAGCGTAGCCTTTCCAAAAAAACATGTTCTCATTAGTGATTTGTTAATTTGTCAAGTCTTGCAAGCCCTCAACATTCCTCTTCATTTATATTTTTAAAATTGTGCTGATTTCTTAGGAAAAAATAGGTAAATATTTAAAATACAGATAAACCCTTTTTTTGGTGTTTTTCCATTTACATCCATTAACTACTGTAAAGTATAAATTTAGTCATCTGCATGTAAAAAGAAAAAAAAGCTCATTCATTTTATGAATACTTTGAGAATTTAAGTATCCTATTTCTGCAGTTGTACTGTTACTGTTGTAACTATTCTTATTCATGGGTTGCTCATCATCCACCATCGTGTTGCATATTGAATTAGTGTGTATCCATCTTACCTGCTAAAGGATGAAGATAGGCCATACCAATTTTTATGAGCTCATCAGAGTAGTAAATTTGAAGCCTGAGCAGCAATCTAGAGATGGATAAAAATGGGAGTCAAGCATCCATTCATCAGCATTATTGGTAGCTACATGCATTAGCCTTTCCCGCCCCATAGGAGCTCCTGTGCTGACATTGAGGAAGGTGATGGGAAAGCTCGTTCAATGAGTGCCCTCTCGTGGCTTTGTTGGATGCATCGCAAATCTACTCTTGATAATGTGCCTGTCTGTCTTTACCTCATGCTTGAAGCATGTACTACATGGAAGTAAAATGATACAGCCTAGCAAAAATTCCAGGAAGCGTTCAACATACCATAGGGAAAGGATGGGCTCTGTTTTAGCTGCTGGTACAGTGATCAGTCTCAGACAGATGAAAAAGTCATGGTCATTCTAGAGAGTGGAACTTCATGGCAAGATAGAAAGCACCTATCTGATTTTTAGGAATAGCATTTCCTTGGTGCAGTATGTCAGTTGAGGACTCTGAGCCTAGTGTCTCCTGTACTGGCTCTGCAAGTGACCCAGGAAATCTGCTGGGACTCTCCCAGTATAACTGAACACCTGAATATTTTTACAGAATCTACACCAAAATCCACAAACCTGACACTTTCTGCCTCTCAATGGGCACAGTCTCAGTAACCAACTTCCAAGCCTTGGAAGTCTGATTTAAAACAGCAGAATAGCCACTGGTGTTCCCACTGCCTGCACTCAGTCTTTTCACCATTGAAGTTCTAATGAGCTCTGCTCATCTTAATATGTAGCTTCCTCTAACCAGGTCTTAGGCAAAATAAGCAATGCAGCCTGTTTCCAAATTACATTGGATGATAATGTGATTCATCATCCCATGTGCCGCTTACATCATTTTTCCTGCTTTGTCTGCCTATCTCAGTTCCTGCAGTGATCCAGGACCTGATTTCTTGCAACTGCCTTTCTGTCTGCCTTCCCCTGATCCCAGCAATACTATTTCACCTACTCAGCTATCCACCTCTAGCCATCCCCCCGTTACAGCTGCTGCAGCTGCCACAGCTTTTGCATCTGGAATATAGACCTGTAGCACAACCTAGAAAGGTGTCTTGGTGGCTGCAGCCAACTGTTTCAGTTGCCTGCACTTCTCATCCCAGCCCCCAGGAGAAAAACTAGCTAAAACATAGTGATTTACTGACTCCTGCTCTTTTACTATAAATCTYCTTAATCTAAGGCTGTGTGAGACCAAATTAGTCCTGGTGAACTATTGCTCCCCTCCAGGCTATTGTCAGGCTTCCCACTGTTCTTTAAACTGGCGCAGTTGTTACATGTTGTTAAAACAACAGGGCAAAAATGCTTAAATGTGTTTTTTTTTTCCTCTGAGATCTCCCAAGTTTTAACTGATGTTTTCCTTACTATAGTGCATAAAACATCAGTGTCACCAGCAAAAACTTCTCTCCTATTCTTTAGATTTCTCCTCAAAACCAATCCTCAAAGTTTGCCTTTAATTGCAGCTCACAGATATCTACAGAATATACATATATGTGTTGTATACATGGGCACATATGTTCACATTTGCAATGAGATGATATAAAAAGAGGAAATGAACCTATATGTACGTGCACACTCTCTAAATGCAGATGCAGCATCAAAAACATACCTTGATTTTCTTTTCTCTTTCTTTTCTTCTGCCTAGTTTGAGCAGTTTGAAAGCACTATTGGGTTTAAGTTGCCAAATCATCGTGCTGCAAAGCGCTTATGGAAAGTGTGTGTTGAACACCATACATTTTTCAGGTATGTGGATTTCTTTTCCTAAAGGTGTAGCATTAAAGATGACCAAAAAATAACAACTTTGTCAATAGAGACAAATGCCTTCAAATTCAATTGTCTTTCTGATTAAGAATGTCTCCGAGCAGACACATGAAGGTTATGGCYCCTTAAAAATTTGGAAATTTTCACAAAAATTATTCATGTTCTTTCAAATAGATATTGAATGTTTTAAATCATCATAAAATTTGAATAGTTAACTTCTTGTTTTTGYTTTATCTGTACATGATATTATCAGCCACTATAATGAAAGATCTGAAGGAGAATGTAACACTGCTGCACATACAACTTGTCTAGAAAGAACAACTTATATGAAAAATTACTGGGAGATGGGAGTAAAAGTTAAAAAAAAAACAAACTTTTTTTGCTTTAATTAAATACAAAAAAAGCAGAATATAGTCAGCGGTTTGTTTCTTGGAATACCCATAGTTTTCATTACTACATGACTGAGGAATTTTGCAGCTGTACATAATCAATTAAGTTTTTGGTGTCCAAGAAGGCTTGAGTAAAGTTTGAGACAGTGGAATAAATGCAGTACTTCATTTGAATTTAAGACAATCAGCAGTGGAATATTTAGCAATGAGAACCCAACAAGGTGACATTTTCAATGTTTTGAAAGAACAACCAGCTCTTACAAGTCCCTCTTCACATGTTTGGGACAACACAGGAATTTTTTTCTTTCTAAAAYTATTGGTTCAAGCTGTCTATGGATTCAGGCTTATGTGATTTTACTGGTTGCATGTGAAGTGTCACAAGGACTACAAGAGTAAATGAGTGTGCATTTGTTTGGTGATTTTTGACGCCTAATGGAAGATCACCTTTTAAAGCATAAACTCTGTAGTAGTGGAATGGATTCTTCATTAAACTCCCATAGTCTAAATACAGATGGTGGGAAAGCTCTAACCTGAAAAATGTTTGCACCTTGTGAATGAMTATGGCTTGCATTCATGGAAATCTGTTCTGGTGTTGTCTTTGATAGAGCAGCATTGTCATAAATTTCAAATGTRAGAGATATATCACTGTTTCAGCCTGTATCTAAGTCCCTGATATAAAAGACATTTCAGTTTCAGTCTTGGTAATTAGAAAAAAAGAAATCTGATTTTCAGTCAGAAAGAGCTTGATTGTGTGATGAGCATTATTCTTGCCCACTAAAAATAAATCAGCTTTTTTAATCCATTATCTAAGTGATTTTGTAATGTGGAGCAATCATTGCTTCCTTTCTAGCTGTGGACTCWTGGGACAGAGGTTACCATGGATAATGCTGCACAACAGTATTCTGTCTCCTCTACAGAAATAATGGCCTTGTTTGTCAAATAAGTGGAATAACATACACTACTTGATGTGTTTTAGGCTCCTGCTTCCAGAAGCACCTCCAAAGAAATTCCTCACGCTGGGCTCCAAATTTCGCTATAGCGGTCGAACTCAGGCCCAGACGAGAAGAGCCAGTGCRCTAATAGACCGCCCTGCACCTTATTTTGAGCGTTCCTCTAGTAAACGTTATACTATGTCTCGGAGCTTAGATGGTGGTAAGATCCCCTTATTTGCCTGCTGTGGACTTTTTCTGAACTTTCAGTCAATGTGGTCTTTAATTTAGATTAGATATAAACCTCTTGTAATCTCCTATCCCTTGAGCCTCTGCTGAGTGGAGACTGTAAGTATGTGCATGTTCATTATTTACCATAAAAAGGCTTTATATTGATAGAGCTGGCCCTTCTGCTTTTAATAGTTAGTGCAGTCTGCAACACAAGGCTTATGTGGGAAGAGAAGCAGTATTTACAATTGTCTACGTACCTGGACTTAGAAAATCAGGTTCATGAGACATGTTATGCAATGTAAACAGTACAATAGAGTACGCTGAGCAGTACAGAGGCATCTCCCAGATAAAGAAGCAAGGCATCAGGTGGCCCTACAAAGCTTGTTAGCTGTCAAAAGGGCTTTTTGCTTTCTCATGAAGCCTGTTTGGAAATTCCTGCCAGCAGTCATTGTTGAGGAGTTACTTCCAACCCAAGAAGCCAACAAGCCTGTTACATCTTTTGGAGGTGCTGTCGCTGATGGCTCTCCTGTGACCTCCTCACTGACTGCCATTGCATTTGGAGCATGAGCAGTCACCGGAATAAAGAATCAAAAAAACAAGTCTTTGCTTCATGGCATTTATTGGCTACTTTTGATCAGATGGAGGTGGCCTTCAGACTGGCACAGGCAGGAGCACAGGGTAGTTACATGTGCTTCACCAGGAATATTTAACAGGTAAATCCTGGGATGGACTAGATTTACAGCCACAGTAGTTGCAAAGCCTTCACTGGGAGGATATCCTTGGGGGCCTGCTTTTCATGGGCTCTGTTGTACACCCACACTTGCAAAGCACTTCTGGGCTTTGGAGAAGTATGCCAGCACAGCCCTGCCCTATGCAGCAAATCAGGCTTCAGCATTTTCTGCAAGATTTGCATAATTGTTTGGGTTTTCTTTAATTTGCCTTTTTTTTGTATGCAGGTTTTAATTTAAGTTTACAATACAAATTCAAAAATGAATTATTTCTTTTAATCAAGTAGTAGTGTTTGTAATTACCTAGTATCTTAATGTGATCAGTGCTTTTAACATACATTATTTTTGAAGATAAAGCTGGCGAGTAGGTTAAAAAGGTATCCTTCATCTTTCAGTCTTTCTGTAGTTCAGGGAAGTCAAGGTACAGCTGCTCTTTCAGACTAAAGTAACATATAATCGCAGTACTTAATCAGTTATTATTAATGTCATCTCACAAATGAATATTGCTTGTCGTTTATTTTTTGTGAAAGAACATATTAATAAATTCAGAAATACTACAGTTAAAAAAAAAGAATTTTGTTACAGAATATACAAGTGAATCACAGTGAGTGTAGCTGATGGTGAGGAAGGGTGGAAGCTTTCATTTGTCACTAGTGACAAACCTTCCTTTCTACCTCTAACAGTGCTGCTCATCCTTCATAATTTTGGAATCTTCTAATTCTGATGTGCTTCTTGCACGTTACCAAGCAACTGGTGACCCAATTGCTGTGCATGTGTCTCAAAGCACAAATTATCCCTCTGCATTGTTTTGTTTATAATATCTAAACAAGATGTCTCTCTCTCCTCGTTTTCTTCATCCTGCCTCCTAAGCTCATTAACAAGAGATGATGTATCTGAAAGCTTTTCCCACTCATTTGTTAGGCTCTGCGAGGTTTTTATAATGCTAATTTGCTGCAAGTGCAAATGGGGAGAAGAGATTTTTTTATTCAATATTTATGATTTGTTTACGGATGCTGTTACTGCAGTATAAATATGGAGGTAACAATCTGCATCCTACGTGATTATACTGTCATCATGGTCCTGCGATTTTTGACACAAGCAAGTAACATTTTATATGTGAACAGTCCTGTGGAAGGGATAATAAGTTACTGAAAGGTCAAGAGCAGGATCTAAGCATTGTGATTACATTATATGTGTAAATGTACTGTTTATTTTCAAATTATGTGTATTTAAGTTTGATGAACTATTGAATGTTAAAACCTAAAATCTCCTATTCCGGTCCACTGAATTGAATGTCATCTCCTTCCAAAATTTTGTAGGAGAATGAGTACACTGCATTGGCAGACACTAATCCCAGATAAGAGAAAAAATCCATTTATTTACTGATTCTCAGACTTTATGTTATAGCAATATTGTCATTTCCTCTAATGCAGTGCATTATTTAGCATGCATTTGGTCCATATTGGTATATTCTGACATATCTCAGAGAAAGTCTCTTCCGTCCCCATGGCTGATGTCATAGCTGTTTTCCTTATTTTACCTGAATGATAATATGGCAATGCTTTTTCTTTTTTTTTCCCCTGATATTTCCCTACAATAGCAATGCTAATGGCTTGCTAGCATTTAGCAAATGTGATGCACCACACTTGGTGCAGTCAGGTGTGCATACACATACCCGGTGCGTGTGAATATGCATACAGACACCAACACCCTTTATTTAAATGTATGCATGCGTTTCTGCCTTAACAAAACACGGCTCGGCCGTGTCCACAGGTTTTACTAACCCTCGCCTTTTAGCTTGATGCAGCTTCTCCGCCAAGGCTCCCTGGGACTTTATCTCTTTAAATGTTTGCTTTTAGCATCCGTGAATGAGAACCATGAAATGTACATGAAGGATTCTGTGTCTGCTGCAGAGGTTGGTACGGGCCAGTACGCCACGACAAAGGGCATCTCGCAGACCAACTTGATCACCACGGTGACGCCAGAGAAGAAGGCAGAAGAGGAGAAGGACGATGAGGAGGGCAGGAAGAAGCGGGCAGAGGAGGTCACCCCGGTCTCCGCAACACGCCACGACACAAAGGTAGAGTTTTGCAGGGGAGGGGATTACCCTGAGCTGCCTGCAGGGTGCTCAGAGCAGTGCTGGGCTGGCACGCAGGGAGAGGATGCCGAGCTCAGTAAACAGCAAGGAGCGTATACAGGGCTGTGTATATGTTTATACATGTGCCTTTCATCAGGTTTTTTTTTTTTTTTGTAGTTACTTTACGTGTCATTCGACACTGTAAAAGTCAGTTCCTGCCTTGGACTGCTTGTTGAAAAGCAAATACATTTAAGAATCAGTGCAGTGGGTGTTTCTTGTTTATTTTTGTTTGTTTGTTTGTTTYGTTTTGCTTTGTAGCATTCAAAAGCTCTTTGGGAAATACCTAAAAGCAGCCTGGAAGCGCACATTTTGCTCGTTGGGTCTTCAGATGTATTTTGGCTTTAGTATATGGGCTTCCATTTCTTTATGTTTCGGCAAGGCAACAGAATATTTCTGTCTACTTATATGTAGCTGTGTGCTTTAAACTATTGTATTTTTCWCATTTGCTTCTAATAGCATTGTATTTCCCTGCATTCCCTATATTCAATGAGCCCTTTTTCCTATTAACTTTTGGGTGTAATATATTATTATATGCATTTACTTCTGCCCTACAAAACTATTTGCTTCCTTCTTTTGATGCTTTGCATTGAAGAAAACTGTTTTTATCACTGGCTCTCTATTCAGTTGTTTAATTTGATTTGTCAGTCGCTGCTTCCAATCCCAAACCCATCGCACCTGCACACATACAAATCCAGAGTCTTCTGGGAATTACATCTGCTGTGTCACTGAGATGGGACAAATCAAGTTAGAGGAACAGAGAAATCGATGGTGAAGATAGAATCATAAATGACTGGGTGTAAAATCTCCTGTTTCTTTTACGTTGAGGAGGGAAAAAAAAGAAAAAAGAAAAAGATTATGAAATGTTGAATATGGGATATCATTCAAAAAGTGATAAGGTCTATCCTCTCAATTTATGAGAGAAAAAAWTGGTATTTACTCTTACATCAACTATGAGTGTGTATCTTAGAATTTCTAACCATATAATGTAATGCCACAATTAAGAAAATAGTTAGGAGGTGCAAATTCTGAAATAAGAGCTTAAGTTAAAGTACAAAAAAATAAAAAAGAAAAGAATGAATTACTGGAGATTACACTGAAGAAAGATTCTGTTTGTTTGTTTGTTTAAAGTAATGGACTTTATAGCTGTCCATTTAGCTTTATAGCTGAATTAGCTTTATAGCTGTAACATTTWAAAAAAATCTCCAAAATTTATCTGGAGTCACCTTGAAAGGAGAGTAGTAGTTTGTTAATGGAAGAATATTGTCAGAAATTAAATATGCAGAAAATATTCATTAAAAACTAATCCTGTTCCGAAAGTTTCTTGATTTAGGGTGGTGGAAAGTTTGAGCTGCATTTCAGAGATCCTTAGATTTGGCTAGAAGTAGTCAAAGATATTGTTAGACTATTGTGATGATACTTGAAGAGCAGAGATGAGCCACTGTTCCCTCCTAAATGGAGGATTCTGTTTAAACCACGTGTTAGCAACAGCTTCAGTTCTGTGAGCGTATAAAGATCTTAGCCCTGCTTCCATGGGCCTGCTAGTTGTCTTGTCTATAATAAAGAGAATAGAGTCTAGAGAAACACAGAGCAATTTTAAAATTAAGTGACCTATAAACTTTATATATAGGTTTTGTCAGACATTTTTCGTTTAATTTATCAATATATATTTAAATAGGAGAAGTTATTCTAAAAAGGAATGTTGCAAAAATGTCAAATAAGTGAAAGTCYATATTAGCAAAGAAGAAACTTTGTGGGGTTTTTTTTGGCTTTTGCAATAGCAAGGAAAGTTTTTTCTATTTAGTTGATACGCAGGGCCGTGATGCCATTGGCATTAAATTTCAACTTTCATTAAGCCCACAGAAAAGATGTTTGACCTTGGGTTCGGTTTTGTTGTTAAACTGTGAAATACAGATTACCCGAACTGATGCATTTTCTTTAAAATACTATGCCTAGAGAAGAGAGAGAAGCAAAATAACAATGGGGGGGAAAGGAACTCTTCTCTGTAAATATTTGGCATAAAKCCCACTCCTACTGTTAATATACCTGGGAAAGATTAGGCTTTGAAAGTAGAAGTTGTGCAACCTGTGTCCGAAACGGCGGCCACTTGTTGCCTGGATTGTGTTCTTGTCAGCTCCGAGCGTGAGGGCAGGGGAAATGTGCTTTATGTTTTCATAATGAAGACAAGTGGTGGAGGAGCAATGCAGGTGTTTGCAGTTGGTCATGGAGCCAGGATGTTGCTTTAGCTACGCCAGCCTAAGTTGACTTTGGCCAAAATGCCCAAGATGGGTGAATGTTGTGAGAGGTCTGGTGTCCTGGAGCATGTTGGTAGCGATTGTTGTTGTTTTTTCCTTCTAAAACTTGGTACTGCCTACTAGGAGCACATCAGATTTACAGTGTTAGTGGTGAGGGCCCCTTTTTTCTGCCTTGTCTTCCTACTTGTACCTTTTTGCCCCATGCGTAATCTTAAAGACCTGTTGAAGCCCTACTAACACTGCATTAAAGCAAATCTTGTTTCTTGGCAGTTGATCCTCTTTGCACTGCGGCAAAACTTATAACAAAAAAAGGTTGAGATTATCTTTTTACCTCTTCATTATGGATATATATTTCCAATTATATTTTTGCCTCTAAATTATGGCAAAAACTCATTTTGCAAAGATGGTATCTGAAGAACTTGGCAGCCTGTGGTATCAGGGCCAGATCTGCCAGTCAGGCCCCTTCCCCATCCCCAGCGAGGGCAGGTGATCTGCTTGGCTACAAAGGCTCAGCCSCTGTCCCCCAGCACATTGCCGAATGCCGCTGACCCCACCGGCATTTTCCAGGAACAGGTCAGTCTGTGCCATGCGCAGGGATATCAGACCAGGGAGTACAACTGGTTGGTTAATGAAGTGGAGTGGTAGAGTAGGTGGGTACGATTAATTTGATGAGTTTTAGGGCATAGTGTTCTGTTAAATAATGTAATGGASGAATTAGGCTCCCCTCTGATTTTAAATCTTTGGGGTTTTCATTATTCCAGCTGAGGCTTTCCAAGACCTAGGTGGCATCTGCCACTTGCTCGCTCTCCAGAAACTTCCCCTC